>NW_027489887.1:0-21366 GCF_050948215.1 Halictus rubicundus | reverse complement strand
ATAGAGGATAGGATAGGATAGAGGATAGGATAGGATAGAGGATAGGATAGGATAGAGGATAGGATAGGATAGAGGAGAGGATAGGATAGAGTATAGGATAGGAAAGAGGATAGGATATAATACAGTATAGGATAGGATTGAGTATAGGCTGGGATAGAGGATAGGATAGGATAGAGTATAGGATAGGGTAGAGGATAGGATAGGATAGAGGATAGGATAGGATAGAGGAGAGGATAGGATAGAGGATAGGATAGGATAGAGGATAGGATAGGATAGGGGATAGGATAGGATAGAGGATAGGATAGGATAGAGGATAGGATAGGATAGAGGAGAGGATAGGATAGAGGATAGGATAGGATAGAGGATAGGATAGGATAGAGGATAGGATAGGATAGAGGATAGGATAGGATAGGATAGAGGAGAGGATAGGATAGAGGATAGGATAGGATAGAGGAGAGGATAGGATAGAGGATAGGATAGGATAGAGGATAGGATAGGATAGAGGATAGGATAGGATAGAGGATAGGATAGGATAGGATAGAGGAGAGGATAGGATAGAGGATAGGATAGGATAGAGGATATTATAGGGTAGAGGATAGGATAGGATAGAGGATATGATACGATAGAGGATAGGAAAGAGGATAGGATATAATACAGTATAGGATAGGATTGAGTATAGGATGGGATAGAGGATAGGATAGGGTTTTGGATAGGATAGAGGATAGGTTAGGATAGAGGATAGGATAGGATAGAGGATATTGTAGGATAGAGGATAGGATAGGATAGAGGATAGGATAGGATAGAGGATAGGGTAGGATAGAGGATAGGATAGGATAGAGGATAGGATAATATAGAGTATACGATATGTTAGAGAATAGGAAAGAGGATAGGATATAATACAGTATAGGATAGGATTGAGTATAGGATGGGATAGAGGATAGGATAGGGGATTGGATAGGAAAGAGGATAGGATAGGATAGAGGATAGGATAGGCAAGAGGACAGGATAGGATAGAGGATAGGATAGGATAGAGGATATTGTAGGATAGAGGATAGGATAGGATAGAGGATAGGATAGGATACAGGATAGGATAGGATAGATTTTAGGATAGTATAGAGGATAGGATAGGATAGAGGATAGGATAGGATAGGGCATTGGATAGGATAGAGGATAGGATAGGATAGAGGATAGGATAGGATAGAGGATAGGATAGGATAGAGGATAGGATAGGATAGAGCATAGGATTAGATAGAGGATAGGATAGAATAGAGGATAGGATAGAGGATAGGATAGGATAGAGGATAGGATAGGATAGAGGATAGGATAGGATAGAGGAGAGGATAGGATAGAGGATAGGATAGGATAGAGGATAGGATAGGATAGAGGATAGGATAGGATAGAGGATAGGATAGGATAGGATAGAGGAGAGGATAGGATAGAGGATAGGATAGGATAGAGGATAGGATAGAATAGAGGATAGGATAGGATAGAGTATAGGATAGGATAGAGAATAGGATAGGATAGAGGATATTATAGGGTAGAGGATAGGATATGATAGAGGATATGATACGATAGAGGATAGGAAAGAGGATAGGATATAATACAGTATAGGATAGGATTGAGTATAGGATGGGATAGAGGATAGGATAGGGTATTCGATAGGATAGAGGATAGGATAGGATAGAGGATAGGATAGGATAGACAATAGGATAGGGTAGAGGATAGGATAGGATAGAGGATACGATATGATAGAGGATAGGAAAGAGGATAGGATAAGATACAGTATAGGATAGGATTGAGTATAGGATGGGATAGAGGATAGGATAGGGTATTCGATAGGATAGAGGATAGGATAGGATAGAGGATAGGATAGGATAGAGGATAGGATAGGATAGAGGATAGGATAGGATAGAGTATAGGATAGGATAGAGGATAAGATAGGGTAGAGGATAGGATAGGATAGAGGATACGATATGATAGAGGATAGGAAAGAGGATAGGATATAATACAGTATAGGATAGGATTGAGTATAGGCTGGGATAGAGGATAGGATAGGATAGAGGATAGGATAGGGTAGAGGATAGGATAGGATAGAGGATAGGATAGGATAGAGGAGAGGATCGGATAGAGGATAGGATAGGATAGAGGATAGGATAGGATAGGGGATAGGATAGGATAGAGGATAGGATAGGATAGCGGGGAGGATAGGATAGAGGATAGGATAGGATAGAAGATAGGATAGGATAGAGGATAGGATAGGATAGAGGATAGGATAGGATAGAGGATAGGATAGTATAGGATAGAGGATAGGATAGGATAGAGGGTAGGGTAGAATTTGGATAGGATACACGATAGGATAGAATAGAGGATAGGATAGGATAGAGGATAGGATAGGATAGAGGATACGATATGATAGAGGATAGGAAAGAGGATAGGATATAATACAGTATAGGATAGGATTGAGTATAGGATGGGATAGAGGATAGGATAGGATAGAGTATAGGATAGGGTAGAGGATAGGATAGGATAGAGGATAGGATAGGATAGAGGAGAGGATAGGATAGAGGATAGGATAGGATAGAGGATAGGATAGGATAGGGGATAGGATAGGATAGAGGATAGGATAGGATAGCGGGGAGGATAGTATAGGATAGAGGATAGGATAGGATAGAGGATACGATATGATAGAGGATAGGAAAGAGGATAGGATATAATACCGTATAGGATAGGATTGAGTATAGGATGGGATAGAGGATAGGATAGGATAGAGTATAGGATAGGGTAGAGGATAGGATAGGATAGAGGATATGATAGGATAGAGGAGAGGATAGGATAGAGGATAGGATAGGATAGAGGAGAGGATAGGATAGAGGATAGGATAGGATAGAGGATAGGATAGGATAGAGGATAGGATAGGATAGAGGATAGGATAGGATAGGATAGAGGAGAGGATAGGATAGAGGATAGGATAGGATAGAGGATAGGATAGAATAGAGGATAGGATAGGATTGAGTATAGGATGGGATAGAGGATAGGATAGGGTATTCGATAGGATAGAGGATAGGATAGGATAGAGGATAGGATAGTATAGGATAGACGATAGGATAGAATAGAGGATAGGATAGGATAGAGTATAGGATAGGATAGAGAATTTGGATAGGATACAGGATAGGATAGAATAGAGGATAGGATAGGATAGGATAGAGAATAGGATAGGATAGAGGATATTATAGGTTAGAGGATAGGATAGGATAGAGGATACGATATGATAGAGGATAGGAAAGAGGATAGCATATAATACAGTATAGGATAGGATTGAGTATAGGATGGGATAGAGGATAGGATAGGGGATTGGATAGGAAAGAGGATAGGATAGGATAGAGGATAGGATAGGCAAGGGGACAGGATAGGATAGAGGATAGGATAGGATAGAGGATATTGTAGGGTAGAGGATAGGATAGGATAGAGGATAGAATAGGATAGAGGAAAGGATAGGATAGGGGATAGGATAGGATAGAGGATAGGATAGGATAGAGGTTAGGAAAGAGGATAGGATATAATACAGTATAGGATAGGATTGAGTATAGGATGGGATAGAGGATAGGATAGGGTTTTGGATAGGATAGAGGATAGGTTAGGATAGAGGATAGGATAGGATAGAGGATAGGATAGGATAGAGGATAGGATAGGATAGAGGATAGGATAGGATAGAGGATAGGATAGGATAGAATAGAGGATAGGATAGAGGATAGGATAGGATAGAGGATAGGATAGGATAGAGGATAGGATAGGATAGAGGATAGGATAGGATAGAGGATAGGATAGGATAGAGGAGAGGATAGGATAGAGGATAGGATAGGATAGAGGATAGGATAGGATAGAGGATAGGATAGGATAGGATAGAGGAGAGGATAGGATAGAGGATAGGATAGGATAGAGGATAGGATAGAATAGAGGATAGGATAGGATTGAGTATAGGATGGGATAGAGGATAGGATAGGGTATTCGATAGGATAGAGGATAGGATAGGATAGAGGATAGGATAGGATAGAGGATAGGATAGGATAGAGGATAGGATAGGATAGAGGAGAGGATAGGATAGAGTATAGGATAGGAAAGAGGATAGGATATAATACAGTATAGGATAGGATTGAGTATAGGCTGGGATAGAGGATAGGATAGGATAGAGTATAGGATAGGGTAGAGGATAGGATAGGATAGAGGATAGGATAGGATAGAGGAGAGGATAGGATAGAGGATAGGATAGGATAGAGGATAGGATAGGATAGGGGATAGGATAGGATAGAGGATAGGATAGGATAGAGGATAGGATAGGATAGAGGAGAGGATAGGATAGAGGATAGGATAGGATAGAGGATAGGATAGGATAGAGGATAGGATAGGATAGAGGATAGGATAGGATAGGATAGAGGAGAGGATAGGATAGAGGATAGGATAGGATAGAGGAGAGGATAGGATAGAGGATAGGATAGGATAGAGGATAGGATAGGATAGAGGATAGGATAGGATAGAGGATAGGATAGGATAGGATAGAGGAGAGGATAGGATAGAGGATAGGATAGGATAGAGGATATTATAGGGTAGAGGATAGGATAGGATAGAGGATATGATACGATAGAGGATAGGAAAGAGGATAGGATATAATACAGTATAGGATAGGATTGAGTATAGGATGGGATAGAGGATAGGATAGGGTTTTGGATAGGATAGAGGATAGGTTAGGATAGAGGATAGGATAGGATAGAGGATATTGTAGGATAGAGGATAGGATAGGATAGAGGATAGGATAGGATAGAGGATAGGGTAGGATAGAGGATAGGATAGGATAGAGGATAGGATAATATAGAGTATACGATATGTTAGAGAATAGGAAAGAGGATAGGATATAATACAGTATAGGATAGGATTGAGTATAGGATGGGATAGAGGATAGGATAGGGGATTGGATAGGAAAGAGGATAGGATAGGATAGAGGATAGGATAGGCAAGAGGACAGGATAGGATAGAGGATAGGATAGGATAGAGGATATTGTAGGATAGAGGATAGGATAGGATAGAGGATAGGATAGGATACAGGATAGGATAGGATAGATTTTAGGATAGTATAGAGGATAGGATAGGATAGAGGATAGGATAGGATAGGGCATTGGATAGGATAGAGGATAGGATAGGATAGAGGATAGGATAGGATAGAGGATAGGATAGGATAGAGGATAGGATAGGATAGAGCATAGGATTAGATAGAGGATAGGATAGAATAGAGGATAGGATAGAGGATAGGATAGGATAGAGGATAGGATAGGATAGAGGATAGGATAGGATAGAGGAGAGGATAGGATAGAGGATAGGATAGGATAGAGGATAGGATAGGATAGAGGATAGGATAGGATAGAGGATAGGATAGGATAGGATAGAGGAGAGGATAGGATAGAGGATAGGATAGGATAGAGGATAGGATAGAATAGAGGATAGGATAGGATAGAGTATAGGATAGGATAGAGAATAGGATAGGATAGAGGATATTATAGGGTAGAGGATAGGATATGATAGAGGATATGATACGATAGAGGATAGGAAAGAGGATAGGATATAATACAGTATAGGATAGGATTGAGTATAGGATGGGATAGAGGATAGGATAGGGTATTCGATAGGATAGAGGATAGGATAGGATAGAGGATAGGATAGGATAGACAATAGGATAGGGTAGAGGATAGGATAGGATAGAGGATACGATATGATAGAGGATAGGAAAGAGGATAGGATAAGATACAGTATAGGATAGGATTGAGTATAGGATGGGATAGAGGATAGGATAGGGTATTCGATAGGATAGAGGATAGGATAGGATAGAGGATAGGATAGGATAGAGGATAGGATAGGATAGAGGATAGGATAGGATAGAGTATAGGATAGGATAGAGGATAAGATAGGGTAGAGGATAGGATAGGATAGAGGATACGATATGATAGAGGATAGGAAAGAGGATAGGATATAATACAGTATAGGATAGGATTGAGTATAGGCTGGGATAGAGGATAGGATAGGATAGAGGATAGGATAGGGTAGAGGATAGGATAGGATAGAGGATAGGATAGGATAGAGGAGAGGATCGGATAGAGGATAGGATAGGATAGAGGATAGGATAGGATAGGGGATAGGATAGGATAGAGGATAGGATAGGATAGCGGGGAGGATAGGATAGAGGATAGGATAGGATAGAAGATAGGATAGGATAGAGGATAGGATAGGATAGAGGATAGGATAGGATAGAGGATAGGATAGTATAGGATAGAGGATAGGATAGGATAGAGGGTAGGGTAGAATTTGGATAGGATACACGATAGGATAGAATAGAGGATAGGATAGGATAGAGGATAGGATAGGATAGAGGATACGATATGATAGAGGATAGGAAAGAGGATAGGATATAATACAGTATAGGATAGGATTGAGTATAGGATGGGATAGAGGATAGGATAGGATAGAGTATAGGATAGGGTAGAGGATAGGATAGGATAGAGGATAGGATAGGATAGAGGAGAGGATAGGATAGAGGATAGGATAGGATAGAGGATAGGATAGGATAGGGGATAGGATAGGATAGAGGATAGGATAGGATAGCGGGGAGGATAGTATAGGATAGAGGATAGGATAGGATAGAGGATACGATATGATAGAGGATAGGAAAGAGGATAGGATATAATACCGTATAGGATAGGATTGAGTATAGGATGGGATAGAGGATAGGATAGGATAGAGTATAGGATAGGGTAGAGGATAGGATAGGATAGAGGATATGATAGGATAGAGGAGAGGATAGGATAGAGGATAGGATAGGATAGAGGAGAGGATAGGATAGAGGATAGGATAGGATAGAGGATAGGATAGGATAGAGGATAGGATAGGATAGAGGATAGGATAGGATAGGATAGAGGAGAGGATAGGATAGAGGATAGGATAGGATAGAGGATAGGATAGAATAGAGGATAGGATAGGATTGAGTATAGGATGGGATAGAGGATAGGATAGGGTATTCGATAGGATAGAGGATAGGATAGGATAGAGGATAGGATAGTATAGGATAGACGATAGGATAGAATAGAGGATAGGATAGGATAGAGTATAGGATAGGATAGAGAATTTGGATAGGATACAGGATAGGATAGAATAGAGGATAGGATAGGATAGGATAGAGAATAGGATAGGATAGAGGATATTATAGGTTAGAGGATAGGATAGGATAGAGGATACGATATGATAGAGGATAGGAAAGAGGATAGCATATAATACAGTATAGGATAGGATTGAGTATAGGATGGGATAGAGGATAGGATAGGGGATTGGATAGGAAAGAGGATAGGATAGGATAGAGGATAGGATAGGCAAGGGGACAGGATAGGATAGAGGATAGGATAGGATAGAGGATATTGTAGGGTAGAGGATAGGATAGGATAGAGGATAGAATAGGATAGAGGAAAGGATAGGATAGGGGATAGGATAGGATAGAGGATAGGATAGGATAGAGGTTAGGAAAGAGGATAGGATATAATACAGTATAGGATAGGATTGAGTATAGGATGGGATAGAGGATAGGATAGGGTTTTGGATAGGATAGAGGATAGGTTAGGATAGAGGATAGGATAGGATAGAGGATATTGTAGGATAGAGGATAGGATAGGATAGAGGATAGGATAGGATAGAGGATAGGGTAGGATAGAGGATAGGATAGGATAGAGGATAGGATAATATAGAGTATACGATATGTTAAAGAATAGGAAAGAGGATAGGATATAATACAGTATAGGAAAGGATTGTGTACAGGATGGGATAGAGGATAGGATAGGGGATTGGATAGGACAGAGGATAGGATAGGATAGAGGATAGGATAGGCAAGACGACAGGATAGGATAGAGGATAGGATAGGATAGAGGATATTGTAGGATAGAGGATAGGATAGGATAGAGGATAGGATTGGATAGAGGAAAGGATAGGATAGAGGATAGGATAGGATAGAGGATAGGATAGGATAGAGGATAGGATAGGATAGAGGTTAGGATAGTATAGAGGATAGGATAGGATAGAGGATAGGATAGGATAGAGGATAGGATAGGATAGAGGGTAGGATAGGATAGAGGATAGGATAGGATAGAGGATAGGATAGGATAGAGGATATGATATGATAGAGGATAGGATAGGATAGAGTATAGGATAGGATAGAGGATAGGATAGGATAGAGGGTAGGATAGGATAGAGGATAGGATAGGATAGAGGATAGGATAGGATAGTGTATAGGATAGGATAGAGGATAGGATAGGATAGAGGGTAGGATAGGATAGAGGATAGGATAGGATAGAGCATAGGATAGGAAAGAGGAGAGGATAGGATAGAGGATAGGATAGAGGATAGGATAGAGGATAGGATAGGATAGAGGATAGGATAGGATAGGGGATAGGATAGGATAGAGGATAGGATAGGATAGCGGGGAGGATAGGATAGAGGATAGGATAGGATAGAGGATAGGATAGGATAGAGGATAGGATAGGATACAGGATAGGATAGGATAGATTTTAGGATAGTATAGAGGATAGGATAGGATAGAGGATAGGATAGGATAGGGCATTGGATAGGATAGAGGATAGGATAGGATAGAGGATAGGATAGGATAGAGGATAGGATAGGATAGAGGATAGGATAGGATAGAGGATAGGATAGGATAGAGGATAGGATAGGATAGAGGATAGGATAGGATAGAGGATAGGATAGGATAGAGGATAGGATAGGATAGAATAGAGGATAGGATAGAGGATAGGATAGGATAGAGGATAGGATAGGATAGAGGATAGGATAGGATAGAGGATAGGATAGGATAGAGGATAGGATAGGATAGAGGAGAGGATAGGATAGAGGATAGGATAGGATAGAGGATAGGATAGGATAGAGGATAGGATAGGATAGGATAGAGGAGAGGATAGGATAGAGGATAGGATAGGATAGAGGATAGGATAGAATAGAGGATAGGATAGGATTGAGTATAGGATGGGATAGAGGATAGGATAGGGTATTCGATAGGATAGAGGATAGGATAGGATAGAGGATAGGATAGGATAGAGGATAGGATAGGATAGAGGATAGGATAGGAAAGAGGATAGGATATAATACAGTATAGGATAGGATTGAGTATAGGCTGGGATAGAGGATAGGATAGGATAGAGTATAGGATAGGGTAGAGGATAGGATAGGATAGAGGATAGGATAGGATAGAGGAGAGGATAGGATAGAGGATAGGATAGGATAGAGGATAGGATAGGATAGGGGATAGGATAGGATAGAGGATAGGATAGGATAGAGGATAGGATAGGATAGAGGAGAGGATAGGATAGAGGATAGGATAGGATAGAGGATAGGATAGGATAGAGGATAGGATAGGATAGAGGATAGGATAGGATAGGATAGAGGAGAGGATAGGATAGAGGATAGGATAGGATAGAGGAGAGGATAGGATAGAGGATAGGATAGGATAGAGGATAGGATAGGATAGAGGATAGGATAGGATAGAGGATAGGATAGGATAGGATAGAGGAGAGGATAGGATAGAGGATAGGATAGGATAGAGGATATTATAGGGTAGAGGATAGGATAGGATAGAGGATATGATACGATAGAGGATAGGAAAGAGGATAGGATATAATACAGTATAGGATAGGATTGAGTATAGGATGGGATAGAGGATAGGATAGGGTTTTGGATAGGATAGAGGATAGGTTAGGATAGAGGATAGGATAGGATAGAGGATATTGTAGGATAGAGGATAGGATAGGATAGAGGATAGGATAGGATAGAGGATAGGGTAGGATAGAGGATAGGATAGGATAGAGGATAGGATAATATAGAGTATACGATATGTTAGAGAATAGGAAAGAGGATAGGATATAATACAGTATAGGATAGGATTGAGTATAGGATGGGATAGAGGATAGGATAGGGGATTGGATAGGAAAGAGGATAGGATAGGATAGAGGATAGGATAGGCAAGAGGACAGGATAGGATAGAGGATAGGATAGGATAGAGGATATTGTAGGATAGAGGATAGGATAGGATAGAGGATAGGATAGGATACAGGATAGGATAGGATAGATTTTAGGATAGTATAGAGGATAGGATAGGATAGAGGATAGGATAGGATAGGGCATTGGATAGGATAGAGGATAGGATAGGATAGAGGATAGGATAGGATAGAGGATAGGATAGGATAGAGGATAGGATAGGATAGAGCATAGGATTAGATAGAGGATAGGATAGAGGATAGGATAGGATAGAGGATAGGATAGGATAGAGGATAGGATAGGATAGAGGAGAGGATAGGATAGAGGATAGGATAGGATAGAGGATAGGATAGGATAGAGGATAGGATAGGATAGAGGATAGGATAGGATAGGATAGAGGAGAGGATAGGATAGAGGATAGGATAGGATAGAGGATAGGATAGAATAGAGGATAGGATAGGATAGAGTATAGGATAGGATAGAGAATAGGATAGGATAGAGGATATTATAGGGTAGAGGATAGGATATGATAGAGGATATGATACGATAGAGGATAGGAAAGAGGATAGGATATAATACAGTATAGGATAGGATTGAGTATAGGATGGGATAGAGGATAGGATAGGGTATTCGATAGGATAGAGGATAGGATAGGATAGAGGATAGGATAGGATAGACAATAGGATAGGGTAGAGGATAGGATAGGATAGAGGATACGATATGATAGAGGATAGGAAAGAGGATAGGATAAGATACAGTATAGGATAGGATTGAGTATAGGATGGGATAGAGGATAGGATAGGGTATTCGATAGGATAGAGGATAGGATAGGATAGAGGATAGGATAGGATAGAGGATAGGATAGGATAGAGGATAGGATAGGATAGAGTATAGGATAGGATAGAGGATAAGATAGGGTAGAGGATAGGATAGGGTAGAGGATACGATATGATAGAGGATAGGAAAGAGGATAGGATATAATACAGTATAGGATAGGATTGAGTATAGGCTGGGATAGAGGATAGGATAGGATAGAGGATAGGATAGGGTAGAGGATAGGATAGGATAGAGGATAGGATAGGATAGAGGAGAGGATCGGATAGAGGATAGGATAGGATAGAGGATAGGATAGGATAGGGGATAGGATAGGATAGAGGATAGGATAGGATAGCGGGGAGGATAGGATAGAGGATAGGATAGGATAGAGGATAGGATAGGATAGAGGATAGGATAGGATAGAGGATAGGATAGGATAGAGGATAGGATAGTATAGGATAGAGGATAGGATAGGATAGAGGGTAGGGTAGAATTTGGATAGGATACACGATAGGATAGAATAGAGGATAGGATAGGATAGAGGATAGGATAGGATAGAGGATACGATATGATAGAGGATAGGAAAGAGGATAGGATATAATACAGTATAGGATAGGATTGAGTATAGGATGGGATAGAGGATAGGATAGGATAGAGTATAGGATAGGTTAGAGGATAGGATAGGATAGAGGATAGGATAGGATAGAGGAGAGGAGAGGATAGAGGATAGGATAGGATAGAGGATAGGATAGGATAGGGGATAGGATAGGATAGAGGATAGGATAGGATAGCGGGGAGGATAGTATAGGATAGAGGATAGGATAGGATAGAGGATACGATATGATAGAGGATAGGAAAGAGGATAGGATATAATACCGTATAGGATAGGATTGAGTATAGGATGGGATAGAGGATAGGATAGGATAGAGTATAGGATAGGGTAGAGGATAGGATAGGATAGAGGATAGGATAGGATACAGGATAGGATAGCATAGATGATAGGATAGGATAGAGGATATTGTAGGATAGAGGATAGGATAGGATAGAGGATAGGATAGGATAGAGGTTAGGATAGTATGGAGGATGGGATAGGGTAGAGGATAGGATAGGATAGAGGATAGGATAGGATAGAGGGTAGGGTAGAATTTGGATAGGATACAGGATAGGATAGAATAGAGGATAGGATAGGATAGAGAATAGGATAGGATAGAGGATATTATAGGTTAGAGGATAGGATAGGATAGAGGATACGATATGATAGAGGATAGGAAAGAGGATAGGATATAATACAGTATAGGCTAGGATTGAGTATAGGATGGGATAGAGGATAGGATAGGGTTTTTGATAGGATAGAGGATAGGTTAGGATAGAGGATAGGATAGGATAGAGGATATTGTAGGATAGAGGATATAATAGGATCTAGGATAGGATAGACGATAGGATAGGATAGAGGATAGGATAGGATAGAGGAGAGGATAGGATAGGATAGAGGATATTGTAGGATAGAGGATATAATAGGATCTAGGATAGGATAGACGATAGGATAGGATAGAGGATAGGATAGGATAGAGGAGAGGATAGGATAGAGGATAGGATAGGATAGAGGATAGGATAGGATAGAGGATAGGATAGGATAGAGGATAGGATAGGATAGGATAGAGGAGAGGATAGGATAGAGGATAGGATAGGATAAAGGATAGGATAGCATAGAGGATAGGATAGGATAGACGATAGGATAGG
This sequence comes from Halictus rubicundus, assembly GCF_050948215.1. Lineage (NCBI taxonomy): Eukaryota > Metazoa > Arthropoda > Insecta > Hymenoptera > Halictidae > Halictus > Halictus rubicundus. The sequence continues at coordinate 8,742 of NW_027489887.1, read as the reverse complement.
ATAGAGGATAGGATAGGATAGAGTATAGGATAGGATAGAGGATAGGATAGGATAGAGGATAGGATTCGATAGAGGATAGGGTAGGATAGAGGATAGGATAGGATAGAGGGTAGGATAGGATAGAGGATAGGATAGGATAGAGGATACGATAGGATAGAGGATAGGATAGGATAGAGGATAGGATAGGATAGAGGATAGGATAGGGTAGGATAGAGGATAGGACAGGATAGGATAGGATAGAGGATAGGATAGGATAGAGGATAGGATAGGATAGAGGATATTGTAGGATAGAGGATAGGATAGGATAGAGGATAGGATAGGATAGAGGATAGGATAGGATAGAGGATAGGATAGGATAGAGGATAGGATAGGATAGAGGATAGGATAGGATAGAGGATAGGATAGGATAGAGGATAGGATAGGGTAGGATAGAGGATAGGATAGGATAGGATAGGATAGAGGATAGGATAGGATAGAGGATATTGTAGGATAGAGGATAGGATAGGATAGAGGATAGGATAGGATAGAGGATAGGATAGGATAGAGGATAGGATAGAGGATAGGATAGGATAGAGGATAGGATAGGATAGAGGATAGGATAGGGTAGGATAGAGGATAGGATAGGATAGGATAGGATAGAGGATAGGATAGGATAGAGGATAGGATAGGATAGAGGATATTGTAGGATAGAGGATAGGATAGGATAGAGGATAGGATAGGATAGAGGAAAGGAAAGGATAGAGGATAGGATAGGAGAGAGGATAGGATAGGATAGAGGATAGGATAGGATAGAGGATAGGATAGGATAGGATAGAGGAGAGGATAGGATAGAGGATAGGATAGGATAGAGGATAGGATAGGATAGAGTAGAGGATAGGATAGAGAATAGGATAGGATAGAGGATATTATAGGGTAGAGGATAGGATAGGATAGAGGATATGATACGATAGAGGATAGGAAAGAGGATAGGATATAATACAGTATAGGATAGGATTGAGTATAGGATGGGATAGAGGAAAGGATAGGATAGGATAGGATAGAGGATAGGATAGGATAGGAAAGAGGATAGGATAGGATAGAGGATAGGATAGGATAGAGGATAGGATAGGATAGAGGATAGGACAGGATAGAGGATAGGATAGGATAGAGGATAGGATAGGATAGAGGATAGGATAGGATAGAGGATAGGATAGGATAGAGGATAGGATACGATAGAGGATACGATAGGATAGAGGATAGGATAGGATAGAGGATAGGATAGGATAGAGGATAGGATAGGATAGAGGATATTGTAGGATAGAGGATATAATAGGATATAGGATAGGATAGGGTAGGATAGAGGATAGGATAGGATAGAGGATAGGATAATATACAGGATAGGATAGGATAGAGGATAGGATAGGATAGGGGATAGGATAGGATAGAGGATAGGATAGGATAGAGGATAGGATAGAGGATAGGATAGAGGATAGGATAGGATAGAGGATAGGATAGGATAGAGGATAGGATAGGATAGAGGATAGGATAGGATAGAGGATAGGATAGGATAGAGGATAGGATAGGATAGAGGATATTGTAGGATAGAGGATAGGATAGGATAGAGGATAGGATAGGATACACGATAGGATAGGATAGAGGTTAGGATAGTATGGAGGATGGGATAGGATAGAGGATTGGATAGGATAGAGGATAGGATAGGATAGGATAGAGGGTAGGGTAGAATTTGGATAGGATACAGGATAGGATAGAATAGAGGATAGGATAGGATAGAGAATAGGATAGGATAGAGGATATTATAGGTTAGAGGATAGGATAGGATAGAGGATACGATATGATAGAGGATAGGAAAGAGGATAGGATATAATACAGTATAGGATAGGATTGAGTATAGGATGGGATAGAGGATAGGATAGGGTTTTGGGTAGGATATAGGATAGGTTAGGAAAGAGGATAGGATAGGATAGAGGATATTGTAGGATAGAGGATAGGATAGGATAGAGTATAGGATAGGATAGAGGATAGGATAGGAAAGAGGATAGGACATAATACAGTATAGGATAGGATTGAGTATAGGATGGGATAGAGGATATGATAGGATAGAGGAGAGGATAGGATAGAGGATAGGATAGGATAGAGGAGAGGATAGGATAGAGGATAGGATAGGATAGAGGATAGGATAGGATAGAGGATAGGATAGGATAGAGGATAGGATAGGATAGGATAGAGGAGAGGATAGGATAGAGGATAGGATAGGATAGAGGATAGGATAGAATAGAGGATAGGATAGGATTGAGTATAGGATGGGATAGAGGATAGGATAGGGTATTCGATAGGATAGAGGATAGGATAGGATAGAGGATAGGATAGTATAGGATAGACGATAGGATAGAATAGAGGATAGGATAGGATAGAGTATAGGATAGGATAGAGAATAGGATAGGATAGAGGATAGGATAGGATAGAGGATAGGATAGGATAGAGAATAGGATAGGGTAGAGGATAGGATAGGATAGAGGATACGATATGATAGAGGATAGGAAAGAGGATAGGATATAATACAGTATAGGATAGGATTGATTATAGGATGGGATAGAGGATACGATAGGGTATTGGATAGGATAGAGGATAGGATAGGATAGAGGATAGGATAGGATAGAGGATAGGATAGGATAGAGTATAGGATAGGATAGAGGATAAGATAGGGTAGAGGATAGGATAGGATAGAGGATACGATATGATAGAGGATAGGAAAGAGGATAGGATATAATACAGTATAGGATAGGATTGAGTATAAGGCTGGGATAGAGGATAGGATAGGATAGAGGATAGGATAGGGTAGAGGATAGGATAGGATAGAGGATAGGATAGGATAGAGGAGAGGATCGGATAGAGGATAGGATAGGATAGAGGATAGGATAGGATAGGGGATAGGATAGGATAGAGGATAGGATAGGATAGCGGGGAGGATAGGATAGAGGATAGGATAGGATAGAGGATAGGATAGGATAGAGGATAGGATAGGATAGGTGATAGGATAGTATAGGATAGAGGATAGGATAGGATAGAGGGTAGGGTAGAATTTGGATAGGATACAGGATAGGATAGAATATAGGATAGGATAGGATAGAGGATAGGATAGGATAGAGGATAGGATAGGATAGAGGATAGGATAGGATAGAGGATATTACAGGATAGAGGATAGGATAGGATAGAGGATAGGATAGGATAGAGGATAGGATAGGATAGAGGATAGGATAGGATAGGGTATTCGATAGGATAGAGGATAGGATAGGATAGAGGATAGGATAGGATAGAGGTTAGGATAGGATAGAGGATAGGATAGGGTAGAGGATAGGATAGGATAGAGGATAGGATAGGATAGAGGATAGGATAGGATAGAGGATAGGATAGGATAGAGGATAGGATAGGATAGGATAGAGGAGAGGATAGGATAGAGGATAGGATAGGATAGAGGATAGGATAGAATAGAGGATAGGATAGGATAGAGTATAGGATAGGATAGAGAATAGGATAGGATAGAGGATATTATAGGGTAGAGGATAGGATAGGATAGAGGATATGATACGATAGAGGATAGGAAAGAGGATAGGATATAATACAGTATAGAATAGGATTGAGTATAGGATGGGATAGAGGATAGGATAGGGTATTCGATAGGATAGTGGATAGGATAGGATAGAGGATAGGATAGGATAGAGGTTAGGATAGGATAGAGGATAGGATAGGGTAGAGGATAGGATAGGGTAGAGGATAGGATAGGATAGAGGATACGATATGATAGAGGATAGGAAAGAGGATAGGATATAATACAGTATAGGATAGGATTGAGTATAGGATGGGATAGAGGATAGGATAGGGTATTGGATAGGATAGAGGATAGGATAGGATAGAGGATAGTATAGGATAGAGGATAGGATAGGATAGAGGATAGGATAGGATAGAGGATAGGATAGGATAGAGGATAGGATAGGATAGAGGATAGGATACGATAGAGGATACGATAGGATAGAGGATAGGATAGGATAGAGGATATTGTAGGATAGAGGATATAATAGGATATAGGATAGGATAGGGTAGGATAGAGGATAGGATAGGATAGAGGATAGGATAATATAGAGGATAGGATAGGATAGAGGATAGGATAGGATAGGGGATAGGATAGGATAGAGGATAGGATAGGATAGAGGATAGGATAGAGGATAGGATAGAGGATAGGATAGGATAGAGGATAGGATAGGATAGAGGATAGGATAGGATAGAGGATAGGATAGGATAGAGGATAGGATAGGATAGAGGATATTGTAGGATAGAGGATAGGATAGGATAGAGGATAGGATAGGATACAGGATAGGATAGGATAGAGGTTAGGATAGTATGGAGGATGGGATAGGATAGAGGATAGGATAGGATAGAGGATAGGATAGGATAGAGGATAGGATAGGATAGAGGATAGGATAGGATAGAGGAGAGGATAGGATAGAGGATAGGATAGGATAGAGGATTGGATAGGATAGAGGATAGGATAGGATAGGATAGAGGGTAGGGTAGAATTTGGATAGGATACAGGATAGGATAGAATAGAGGATAGGATAGGATAGAGAATAGGATAGGATAGAGGATATTATAGGTTAGAGGATAGGATATGATAGAGGATACGATATGATAGAGGATAGGAAAGAGGATAGGATATAATACAGTATAGGATAGGATTGAGTATAGGATGGGATAGAGGATAGGATAGGGTTTTGGATAGGATATAGGATAGGTTAGGAAAGAGGATAGGATAGGATAGAGGATATTGTAGGATAGAGGATAGGATAGGATAGAGTATAGGATAGGATAGAGGATTGGATAGGAAAGAGGATAGGACATAATACAGTATAGGATAGGATTGAGTATAGGATGGGATAGAGGATAGGATAGGATAGGATAGGAATAGAGGATAGGATAGGATAGAGTATAGGATAGGATAGAGGATAGGATAGGAAAGAGGATAGGATATAATACAGTATAGGATAGGATTGAGTATAGGATGGGATAGAGGATAGGATAGGATAGGATAGGATAGAGGATACGATAGGATAGAGGATAGGATAGGATAGGATAGGATAGAGGATAGGATAGAGGATAGGATAGAGTATAGGATAGGATAGAGGATAGGATAGGATAGAGGATAGGATAGGATAGAGGATAGGAGAGGATAGAGGATAGGATAGGATAGAGGATAGGATAGGATAGAGGATATGATACGATAGAGGATATGATACGATAGAGGATATGATACGATAGAGGATAGGATAGGATAGAGGATAGGATAGGATAGAGGATAGGATAGGATAGAGGATAGGATAGGATAGAGGATAGGATAGGATAGAGGATAGGATAGGATAGAGGATAGGATAGGATAGAGGATAGGATAGGATAGAGGATAGGATAGGATAGAGGATAGGATAGGATAGAGGATAGGATAGGATAGAGGATAGGATAGGATAGAGGATAGGATAGGATAGAGGAGAGGATAGGATAGAGGATAGGATAGGATAGAGGATAGGATAGGATAGGATAGAGGAGAGGATAGGATAGAGGATAGGATAGGATAGAGGATAGGATAGGATAGAGGATAGGATAGGATAGAGGATAGGATAGGATAGAGGAGAGGATAGGATAGAGGATAGGATAGGATAGAGGATAGGATAGGATAGGATAGAGGAGAGGATAGGATAGAGGATAGGATAGGATAGAGGATAGGATAGGATAGAGTAGAGGATAGGATAGAGAATAGGATAGGATAGAGGATATTATAGGGTAGAGGATAGGATAGGATAGAGGATATGATACGATAGAGGATAGGAAAGAGGATAGGATATAATACAGTATAGGATAGGATTGAGTATAGGATGGGATAGAGGAAAGGATAGGATAGGATAGGATAGAGGATAGGATAGGATAGAGGATAGGATAATATACAGGATAGGATAGGATAGAGGATAGGATAGGATAGGGGATAGGATAGGATAGAGGATAGGATAGGATAGAGGATAGGATAGGATAGAGGATAGGATAGGATAGAGGATAGGATACGATAGAGGATACGATAGGATAGAGGATAGGATAGGATAGAGGATAGGATAGGATAGAGGATAGGATAGGATAGAGGATATTGTAGGATAGAGGATATAATAGGATATAGGATAGGATAGGGTAGGATAGAGGATAGGATAGGATAGAGGATAGGATAATATACAGGATAGGATAGGATAGAGGATAGGATAGGATAGGGGATAGGATAGGATAGAGGATAGGATAGGATAGAGGATAGGATAGAGGATAGGATAGAGGATAGGATAGGATAGAGGATAGGATAGGATAGAGGATAGGATAGGATAGAGGATAGGATAGGATAGAGGATATTGTAGGATAGAGGATAGGATAGGATAGAGGATAGGATAGGATACAGGATAGGATAGGATAGAGGTTAGGATAGTATGGAGGATGGGATAGGATAGAGGATAGGATAGGATAGAGGATAGGATAGGATAGAGGATAGGATAGGATAGAGGAGAGGATAGGATAGAGGATAGGATAGGATAGAGGATTGGATAGGATAGAGGATAGGATAGGATAGGATAGAGGGTAGGGTAGAATTTGGATAGGATACAGGATAGGATAGAATAGAGGATAGGATAGGATAGAGAATAGGATAGGATAGAGGATATTATAGGTTAGAGGATAGGATAGGATAGAGGATACGATATGATAGAGGATAGGAAAGAGGATAGGATATAATACAGTATAGGATAGGATTGAGTATAGGATGGGATAGAGGATAGGATAGGGTTTTGGGTAGGATATAGGATAGGTTAGGAAAGAGGATAGGATAGGATAGAGGATATTGTAGGATAGAGGATAGGATAGGATAGAGTATAGGATAGGATAGAGGATAGGATAGGAAAGAGGATAGGACATAATACAGTATAGGATAGGATTGAGTATAGGATGGGATAGAGGATAGGATAGGATAGGATAGGATAGAGGATAGGATAGGATAGAGTATAGGATAGGATAGAGGATAGGATAGGAAAGAGGATAGGATATAATACAGTATAGGATAGGATTGAGTATAGGATGGGATAGAGGATAGGATAGGATAGGATAGGATAGAGGATACGATAGGATAGAGGATAGGATAGGATAGGATAGGATAGAGGATAGGATAGAGGATAGGATAGAGTATAGGATAGGATAGAGGATAGGATAGGATAGAGGATAGGATAGGATAGAGGATAGGATAGGATAGAGGATAGGATAGGATAGAGGATAGGATAGGATAGAGGATAGGATAGGATAGAGGATAGGATAGGATAGAGGATAGGATAGGATAGAGGATAGGATAGGATAGAGGATAGGATAGGATAGAGGATAGGATAGGATAGAGGATAGGATAGGATAGAGGATAGGATAGGATAGAGGATAGGATAGGATAGAGGATATGGTACGATAGAGGATATGATACGATAGAGGATAGGATAGGATAGAGGATAGGATAGGATAGAGGATAGGATAGGATAGAGGATAGGATAGGATAGAGGATAGGATAGGATAGAGGATAGGATAGGATAGAGGATAGGATAGGATAGAGGATAGGATAGGATAGAGGAGAGGATAGGATAGAGGATAGGATAGGATAGAGGATAGGATAGGATAGGATAGAGGAGAGGATAGGATAGAGGATAGGATAGGATAGAGGATAGGATAGGATAGAGTAGAGGATAGGATAGAGAATAGGATAGGATAGAGGATATTATAGGGTAGAGGATAGGATAGGATAGAGGATATGATACGATAGAGCATAGGAAAGAGGATAGGATATAATACAGTATAGGATAGGATTGAGTATAGGATGGGATAGAGGAAAGGATAGGATAGGATAGGATAGAGGATAGGATAGGATAGAGGATAGGATAGGATGGGATAGAGGATAGGATAGGATAGAGGATAGGATAGGATAGAGGATAGGATAGGAAAGAGGATAGGACAGGATAGAGGATAGGATAGGATAGAGGATAGGATAGGATAGAGGATAGGATAGGATAGAGGATAGGATAGGATAGAGGATAGGATAGGATAGAGGGTAGGATAGGATAGAGGATAGGATAGGATAGGATAGAGGAGAGGATAGGATAGAGGATAGGATAGGATAGAGGATAGGATAGGATAGAGTATAGGATAGGATAGAGGATAGGATAGGATAGAGGATAGGATAGGATAGAGGATAGGATAGGATAGAGGATAGGATAGGATAGGATAGAGGAGAGGATAGGATAGAGGATAGGATAGGATAGAGGATAGGATAGGATAGAGGATAGGATAGCATAGATGATAGGATAGGATAGAGGATATTGTAGGATAGAGGATAGGATAGGATAGAGGATAGGATAGGATAGAGGTTAGGATAGTATGGAGGATGGGATAGGGTAGAGGATAGGATAGGATAGAGGATAGGATAGGATAGAGGGTAGGGTAGAATTTGGATAGGATACAGGATAGGATAGAATAGAGGATAGGATAGGATAGAGAATAGGATAGGATAGAGGATATTATAGGTTAGAGGATAGGATAGGATAGAGGATACGATATGATAGAGGATAGGAAAGAGGATAGGATATAATACAGTATAGGCTAGGATTGAGTATAGGATGGGATAGAGGATAGGATAGGGTT
>NW_027489886.1:0-21409 GCF_050948215.1 Halictus rubicundus | reverse complement strand
ACCATAATATTACTCGAATATAGGAGAATATACCATAATATTACTAGAATATAGAAGAATATTCGAGAATATACTAGAATATAGCAGAATATACCAGAATATACTTGAATATACCAGAATATACCATAATATTACTCGAATATAGAAGAATATACGAGAATATACCATAATATTACTAGAATATAGAAGAATATACCAGATTATACCATAATATTACTAGAATATAGAAGAATATACCAGAATATACCATAATATTACTCGAATATAGAAGAATACACGAGAATATACCTGAATATACCTGAATATACTATAATATAGATGAATATACCAGAATATACTTGAATATACCAGAATATACCATAATATTACTCGAATATAGAAGAATATATGAGAATATACTATAATATTACTAGAATATAGGAGAATATACCATAACATTACTAGAATATAGAAGAATATTCGAGAATATACTAGAATATAGCAGAATATACCAGAATATACTTGAATATACCATAATATACCATAATATTACTCGAATATAGAAGAATATACGAGAATATACCATAATATTACTAGAATATAGAAGAATATACCAGAATATACCATAATATTACTAGAATATAGAAGAAAATATCAGAATATACCATAATATTACTAGAATATAGAAGAATATACGAGAATATACCTGAATATACTAGAATATAGTAGAATATGCCAAAATATACCATAATATTACTAGAAAATAGAAGAATATACGAGAATATACCTCAATATACTAGAATATACCAGAATATAGCAGAATATACCAGAATATACTTGAATATACCATAATATACCATAATATTACTCGAATATAGAAGAATATACGAGAATATACCATAATATTACAAGAATATAGAAGAATATACCAGAATATACCATAATATGACTAGAATATAGAAGAATATACCAGAATATACCATAATATTACTCGAATATAGAAGAATATATGACAATATACGATAATATTACTAGAATATAGGAGAATATACCATAACATTACTAGAATATAGAAGAATATTCGACAATATACTAGAATATAGCAGAATATACCAGAATATACTTGAATATACCAGAATATACCATAATATTACTCGAATATGGAAGAATATACGAGAATATACCATAATATTACCAGAATATAGAAGAATATACCAGAATATACCATAATATTACTAGAATATAGAAGAATATACCAGAATATACCATAATATTACTAGAATAAAGAAGAATATAACAGCATATACCTGAATGTACCTGAATATACTAGAATATAGCAGAGTATACCAGAATATACTTGAATATACCAGAATATAGCATAATATTACTTGAATATAGAATAATATACCAGAATATACCACAATATTACTCGAATATGGAAGAATATTCGAGAGTATACCATAATATTACTAGAATATAGAAGAATATACCAGAATATACCATAATATTACTAGAATATAGAAGAATATACCAGAATATACCATAATATTACTATAATATAGAAGAATATAACAGAATAAACCTGAATATACCTGAATATACTAGAATATAGCAGAATATACCAGAATATACTTGCATATACCTGAATATACCATAATATTACTCGAATATACCATAATATTACTCGAATATAGAAGAATATACGATAATATACGATAATGTTAGTAGAATATAGGAGAATATACCATAATATTACTAGAATATAGAAGAATATTCGAGAATATACTAGAATATAGCAGAATATACCAGAATATACTTGAATATACCAGTGTATACCATAATGTTACTTGAATATGGAAGAATATACGAGAATATACCATAATATTACTAGAATATAGAAGAATATACCAGAATATACCATAATATTACTAGAATATAGAAGAATATACCAGAATATACAATAATATTACTAGAATATAGAAGAATATACGAGAATATACCAGAATATACAAGAATATAGCAGAATATACTAGAATATAGCAGAATATACCAGAATATACCAGAATATACCAGAATATACCATAATATTACTAGAATATAGAAGAATATACGAGATATACCTGAATATACTAGAATATAGCAGAATATGCCAAAATATACCATAATATTACTAGAAAATAGAAGAATATACGAGAATATACCTCAATATACTAGAATATACCAGAATATAGCAGAATATACCAGAATATACTTGAATATACCATAATATACCATAATATTACTCGAATATAGAAGAATATACGAGAATATACCATAATATTACAAGAATATAGAAGAATATACCAGAATATACCATAATATTACTAGAATATAGAAGAATATACCAGAATATACCATAATATTACTCGAATATAGAAGAATATATGAGAATATACGATAATATTACTAGAATATAGGAGAATATACCATAACATTACTAGAATATAGAAGAATATACCAGAATATATCATAATATTACTAGAATATAGAAGAATATACCAGAATATACCACAATATTACTAGAATATAGAAGAATATACGAGAATATACGATAATATTACTAGAAAATAGGAGAATATACCATAATAATAATAGAATATAGAAGAATATACCAGAATATACCATAATATTACTAGAATATAGAAGAATATAACAGAATATACTTGAATATACCATAATATACCATAATATTACTCGAATATAGAAGAATATACGAGAATATACCATAATATTACTAGAATATAGAAGAATATACCAGATTATACCATAATATTACTAGAATATAGAAGAATATACCAGAATATACCATAATATTACTCGAATATAGAAGAATACACGAGAATATACCTGAATATACCTGAATATACTATAATATAGCAGAATATACGAGAATATACTTGAGTATACCAGAATATACCATAATATTACTCGAATATAGAAGAATATATGAGAATATACTATAATATTACTAGAATATAGGAGAATATACCATAACATTACTAGAATATAGAAGAATATTCGAGAATATACTAGAATATAGCAGAATATACCAGAATATACTTGAATATACCATAATATACCATAATATTACTCGAATATAGAAGAATATACGAGAATATACCATAATATTACTAGAATATAGAAGAATATACCAGAATATACCATAATATTACTAGAATATAGAAGAAAATATCAGAATATACCATAATATTACTAGAATATAGAAGAATATACGAGAATATACCTGAATATACTAGAATATAGTAGAATATGCCAAAATATACCATAATATTACTAGAAAATAGAAGAATATACGAGAATATACCTCAATATACTAGAATATACCAGAATATAGCAGAATATACCAGAATATACTTGAATATACCATAATATACCATAATATTACTCGAATATAGAAGAATATACGAGAATATACCATAATATTACAAGAATATAGAAGAATATACCAGAATATACCATAATATTACTAGAATATAGAAGAATATACCAGAATATACCATAATATTACTCGAATATAGAAGAATATATGACAATATACGATAATATTACTAGAATATAGGAGAATATACCATAACATTACTAGAATATAGAAGAATATTCGACAATATACTAGAATATAGCAGAATATACCAGAATATACTTGAATATACCAGAATATACCATAATATTACTCGAATATGGAAGAATATACGAGAATATACCATAATATTACCAGAATATAGAAGAATATACCAGAATATACCATAATATTACTAGAATATAGAAGAATATACCAGAATATACCATAATATTACTAGAATAAAGAAGAATATAACAGCATATACCTGAATGTACCTGAATATACTAGAATATAGCAGAGTATACCAGAATATACTTGAATATACCAGAATATAGCATAATATTACTTGAATATGGAAGAATATACGAGAATATACCATAAAATTACTAGAATATAGAAGAATATACCAGAATATACCATAACATTACTTGAATATAGAATAATATACCAGAATATACCACAATATTACTCGAATATGGAAGAATATTCGAGAGTATACCATAATATTACTAGAATATAGTAGAATATGCCAAAATATACCATAATATTACTAGAAAATAGAAGAATATACGAGAATATACCTCAATATACTAGAATATACCAGAATATAGCAGAATATACCAGAATATACTTGAATATACCATAATATACCATAATATTACTCGAATATAGAAGAATATACGAGAATATACCATAATATTACAAGAATATAGAAGAATATACCAGAATATACCATAATATTACTAGAATATAGAAGAATATACCAGAATATACCATAATATTACTCGAATATAGAAGAATATATGACAATATACGATAATATTACTAGAATATAGGAGAATATACCATAACATTACTAGAATATAGAAGAATATTCGACAATATACTAGAATATAGCAGAATATACCAGAATATACTTGAATATACCAGAATATACCATAATATTACTCGAATATGGAAGAATATACGAGAATATACCATAATATTACCAGAATATAGAAGAATATACCAGAATATACCATAATATTACTAGAATATAGAAGAATATACCAGAATATACCATAATATTACTAGAATAAAGAAGAATATAACAGCATATACCTGAATGTACCTGAATATACTAGAATATAGCAGAGTATACCAGAATATACTTGAATATACCAGAATATAGCATAATATTACTTGAATATGGAAGAATATACGAGAATATACCATAAAATTACTAGAATATAGAAGAATATACCAGAATATACCATAACATTACTTGAATATAGAATAATATACCAGAATATACCACAATATTACTCGAATATGGAAGAATATTCGAGAGTATACCATAATATTACTAGAATATAGAAGAATATACCAGAATATACCATAATATTACTAGAATATAGAAGAATATACCAGAATATACCATAATATTACTATAATATAGAAGAATATAACAGAATAAACCTGAATATACCTGAATATACTAGAATATAGCAGAATATACCAGAATATACTTGCATATACCTGAATATACCATAATATTACTCGAATATACCATAATATTACTCGAATATAGAAGAATATACGATAATATACGATAATGTTAGTAGAATATAGGAGAATATACCATAATATTACTAGAATATAGAAGAATATTCGAGAATATACTAGAATATAGCAGAATATACCAGAATATACTTGAATATACCAGTGTATACCATAATGTTACTTGAATATGGAAGAATATACGAGAATATACCATAATATTACTAGAATATAGAAGAATATACCAGAATATACCATAATATTACTAGAATATAGAAGAATATACCAGAATATACAATAATATTACTAGAATATAGAAGAATATACGAGAATATACCAGAATATACAAGAATATAGCAGAATATACTAGAATATAGCAGAATATACCAGAATATACCAGAATATACCAGAATATACCATAATATTACTAGAATATAGAAGAATATACGAGATATACCTGAATATACTAGAATATAGCAGAATATGCCAAAATATACCATAATATTACTAGAAAATAGAAGAATATACGAGAATATACCTCAATATACTAGAATATACCAGAATATAGCAGAATATACCAGAATATACTTGAATATACCATAATATACCATAATATTACTCGAATATAGAAGAATATACGAGAATATACCATAATATTACAAGAATATAGAAGAATATACCAGAATATACCATAATATTACTAGAATATAGAAGAATATACCAGAATATACCATAATATTACTCGAATATAGAAGAATATATGAGAATATACGATAATATTACTAGAATATAGGAGAATATACCATAACATTACTAGAATATAGAAGAATATACCAGAATATATCATAATATTACTAGAATATAGAAGAATATACCAGAATATACCACAATATTACTAGAATATAGAAGAATATACGAGAATATACGATAATATTACTAGAAAATAGGAGAATATACCATAATAATAATAGAATATAGAAGAATATACCAGAATATACCATAATATTACTAGAATATAGAAGAATATAACAGAATATACTTGAATATACCATAATATACCATAATATTACTCGAATATAGAAGAATATACGAGAATATACCATAATATTACTAGAATATAGAAGAATATACCAGATTATACCATAATATTACTAGAATATAGAAGAATATACCAGGAATATACCATAATATTACTCGAATATAGAAGAATACACGAGAATATACCTGAATATACCTGAATATACTATAATATAGCAGAATATACCAGAATATACTTGAGTATACCAGAATATACCATAATATTACTCGAATATAGAAGAATATATGAGAATATAATATAATATTACTAGAATATAGGAGAATATACCATAACATTACTAGAATATAGAAGAATATTCGAGAATATACTAGAATATAGCAGAATATACCAGAATATACTTGAATATACCATAATATACCATAATATTACTCGAATATAGAAGAATATACGAGAATATACCATAATATTACTAGAATATAGAAGAATATACCAGAATATACCATAATATTACTAGAATATAGAAGAAAATATCAGAATATACCATAATATTACTAGAATATAGAAGAATATACGAGAATATACCTGAATATACTAGAATATAGTAGAATATGCCAAAATATACCATAATATTACTAGAAAATAGAAGAATATACGAGAATATACCTCAATATACTAGAATATACCAGAATATAGCAGAATATACCAGAATATACTTGAATATACCATAATATACCATAATATTACTCGAATATAGAAGAATATACGAGAATATACCATAATATTACAAGAATATAGAAGAATATACCAGAATATACCATAATATTACTAGAATATAGAAGAATATACCAGAATATACCATAATATTACTCGAATATAGAAGAATATATGACAATATACGATAATATTACTAGAATATAGGAGAATATACCATAACATTACTAGAATATAGAAGAATATTCGACAATATACTAGAATATAGCAGAATATACCAGAATATACTTGAATATACCAGAATATACCATAATATTACTCGAATATGGAAGAATATACGAGAATATACCATAATATTACCAGAATATAGAAGAATATACCAGAATATACCATAATATTACTAGAATATAGAAGAATATACCAGAATATACCATAATATTACTAGAATAAAGAAGAATATAACAGCATATACCTGAATGTACCTGAATATACTAGAATATAGCAGAGTATACCAGAATATACTTGAATATACCAGAATATAGCATAATATTACTTGAATATGGAAGAATATACGAGAATATACCATAAAATTACTAGAATATAGAAGAATATACCAGAATATACCATAACATTACTTGAATATAGAATAATATACCAGAATATACCACAATATTACTCGAATATGGAAGAATATTCGAGAGTATACCATAATATTACTAGAATATAGAAGAATATACCAGAATATACCATAATATTACTAGAATATAGAAGAATATACCAGAATATACCATAATATTACTAGAATAAAGAAGAATATAACAGCATATACCTGAATGTACCTGAATATACTAGAATATAGCAGAGTATACCAGAATATACTTGAATATACCAGAATATACCATAATATTACTAGAATATAGAAGAATATTCGAGAATATACTAGAATATAGCAGAATATACCAGGAATATACTTGAATATACCAGTGTATACCATAATGTTACTTGAATATGGAAGAATATACGAGAATATACCATAATATTACTAGAATATAGAAGAATATACCAGAATATACCATAATATTACTAGAATATAGAAGAATATACCAGAATATACAATAATATTACTAGAATATAGAAGAATATACGAGAATATACCAGAATATACAAGAATATAGCAGAATATACTAGAATATAGCAGAATATACCAGAATATACCAGAATATACCAGAATATACCATAATATTACTAGAATATAGAAGAATATACGAGATATACCTGAATATACTAGAATATAGCAGAATATGCCAAAATATACCATAATATTACTAGAAAATAGAAGAATATACGAGAATATACCTCAATATACTAGAATATACCAGAATATAGCAGAATATACCAGAATATACTTGAATATACCAGTATATACCATAATATTACTAGAATATGGAAGAATATACGAGAATATACCATAATATTACTAGAATATAGAAGAATATAGAAGAATATACCAGAATATACCATAATATTACTAGAAAATAGAAGAATATACGACAATATACCTCAATATACTAGAATATACCAGAATATAGCAGAATATACCAGAATATACTTGAATATACCATAATATACCATAATATTACTCGAATATAGAAGAAACTACGAGAATATACCATAATATTACTAGAATATAGAAGAATATACCATAATATTACTAGAATATAGAAGAATATACCAGAATATACCATAATATTACTCGAATATAAAAGAATATACGACAATATACCTCAATATACTAGAATATACCAGAATATAGCAGAATATACCAGAATATACTTGAATATACCATAATATACCATAATATTACTCGAATATAGAAGAAACTACGAGAATATACCATAATATTACTAGAATATAGAAGAATATACCATAATATTACTAGAATATAGAAGAATATACCAGAATATACCATAATATTACTCGAATATAAAAGAATATACGACAATATACCTCAATATACTAGAATATACCAGAATATAGCAGAATATACCAGAATATACTTGAATATACCATAATATACCATAATATTACTCGAATATAGAAGAAACTACGAGAATATACCATAATATTACTAGAATATAGAAGAATATACCATAATATTACTAGAATATAGAAGAATATACCAGAATATACCATAATATTACTCGAATATAAAAGAATATACGAGAATATACCTGAATATACCTGAATATACTAGAATATAGCAGAATATACCAGAATAAACTCGAATATACCAGAATATACCATAATATTACTCGAATATAGAAGAATATATGAGAATATACGATAATATTACTAGAATATAGGAGAATATACCATAACATTACTAGAATATAGAAGAATATTCGAGAATATACTAGAATATAGCAGAATATACCAGAATATACTTGAATATACCAGAATATACCATAATATTACTCGAATATGGAAGAATATACGAGAATATACCATAATATTACTAGAATATAGAAGAATATACCAGAATATACCTTAATCTTACTAGAATATAGAAGAATATACCAGAATATACCATAATATTACTAGAATATAGAAGAATATACCAGAATATACCATAATATTACTTGAATATAGAAGAATATACCAGAATATACCATAATATTACTCGAATATAGAAGAATATTACTCGAATATAGAAGAATATACGAGAATATACGGTAATATTACTAGAATATAGGAGAATATACCATAATAATACTAGAATATAGAAGAATATTCGAGAATATACTAGAATATAGCAGAATATACCAGAATATACTTGAATATAGCAGTGTATACGATAATATTACTAGAATATGGAAGAATATACGAGTATATACCATAATATTTCTAGAATATAGAAGAATATACCAGAATATACCATAATATTACTAGAATATAGAAGAATATACCAGAATATACCATAATATTACTAGAATATAGAAGAATATACCAGAATATACCATAATATTACTAGAATATAGAAGAATATAACAGAATATACCTGAATATACCTGAATATACTAGAATATAGCAGAATATACCAGAATATACTTGAATATACCAGTATATACCATAATGTTACTTGAATATGGAAGAATATACGAGAATATACCATAATATTACTAGAATATAGAAGAATATACCAGAATATACCATAATATTACTAGAATATATAAGAATATACGCGAATATACCAGAATATACTAGAATATAGCAGAATATACTAGAATATAGCAGAATATACCAGACTATACCAGAATATACCAGAATATACCATAATATTACTAGAATATAGAAGAATATACGAGATATACCTGAATATACTAGAATATAGCAGAATATGCCAAAATATACCATAATATTACTAGATAATAGAAGAATATACGAGAATATACCTCAATATACTAGAATATACCAGAATATAGCAGAATATACCAGAATATAGCAGAATATACCAGAATATACTTGAATATACCATAATATACCATAATATTACTCGAATATAGAAGAATATGCGAGAATATACGATAATATTACTAGAATATAGGAGAATATACCATAACATTACTAGAATATAGAAGAATATTCGAGAATATACTAGAATATAGCAGAATATACCAGAATATACTTGAATATACCCGAATATACCATAATATTACTCGAATATGGAAGAATATACGAGAATATACCATAATATTACTAGAATGTAGAAGAATACACCGGAATATACCATAGTATTACTAGAATATAGAAGAATATACCAGAATATACCATAATATTACTAGAATAAAGAAGAATATAACAGAATATACCTGAATATACCTGAATATACTAGAATATAGTAGAATATACCAGAATATACCTCAATATACCAGAATATACCATAATATTACTCGAATATAGAAGAATGTTAGGAAATAGCAAATACAAAGTAATATCCGTAACAGGAAACTGCATTACCAACCTGGTTACAAAGGATCTAATTACTAATTACCGTAACGATCAGCAGATGGATGGATGGCGTGTAAATAGACGCGCTCTTTTTCACTTTTACGATTATTCCTTCTGTGTCCTTCCGCGGAGCTGTAAACAGCTTGTCTGTCGTGTGCTATCGTTGCAAAACTATTACGAGTTTGTTTAAATATACGTCTTATAGTCAATTGGCATTGTTCGCGAGTGCGTCAAATCATTTAATTACCCCCTGCCACAGGTTATGGGCCCAGGTATTGGCGAAAAGCCGCAATATATATCAGAGAAAGTTCGACGCAATTCGCGACCACGTTTTCACGCGACCACGTGGCGAGTAAAATAACGGTAATTTTCATTAGTGGTGCTCAAATTACAAAAATGGCTGGAAGTACGATCAAGTTTGATAAATTAAATAAGAACAATTATGATACGTGGAGAATGCAGATGCAAGCGACGTTGGTAAAAGATGGCCTATGGGGTTACGTTAACGGTACCGTGATCAAACCAGAAAACTCTCCGGCAGAAAATGCCTGGAAAATACAAGATGAGAAGGCTATGGCAGATATTGTGCTATCAGTTGAATCGTCGGAGCTGATACACTTAAAGAAAATACAGACGTCGAGAGAAGCATGGCTGAAGCTGGAGGCCATATACCAATCGAGAGGGCCGGCGCGAAAAGCGTTGCTACTCAAAAGAATAATAACGAACAAAATGAATGAAGGAGGGGACTTGAGGAATCACTTGTCCGATTTTTTTGATACTAAGGATAAATTAGCCGAGATCGGAATTGAGATAAATGAACAGTTGCTCTCGATACTATTGTTATACAGCCTGCCGCCTACTTTTGAAACGTTCCGACGAGCAATCACTACACGGGATGATATACCCGAACCAGACGTGCTCAAAATAAAAATAATGGAAGATCACGAGTCAAGAGAAAATCTAGAGCCGTGTCGAGAGATACAAACGAATCAGGATGCAATGTTCGCGAAAAGCTCGCAGAGGTACCCTAATAATAATAATAATAATAATAATAATAATAATAATGCGACCAACCAAGTACCGAACAATAGCGAGTATCGTCGACGACCAAGTCAGGTATCGAATACTTGGAAGGGACCACGAAATAACACACATAAAAGGATTGAATGTCATAGATGCCACAAATTCGGACATATGTCTCGAAATTGCAGAGTAAATCTGCATAGATCACAGGCACCAAGACAACGCGAGGATGGAAATTACAGTCAAGTAGAACAAACGGATGAAATTGCCCTGTTAAATGCAGAGGAAATCAGAAAGCAACCAACAACGTGGTGTCTAGATAGCGGCTGCTCATCGCACATGGTTGCTGACAAAAATTTATTTAGAGAACTGACTCCAGTTGAAAAATCGTTAAATTTGGCAAACAATAAGTCAACCAAAATAACAGGAGTCGGAAATGTGGAAATGACCATCACAAACCGCCGTAAACCACTCAAGATAAATTTAGATAATGTATATCACGTTAATGACCTTCGTACAAATTTACTTTCAGTTGCAAAAATAGCTGATCGAGGATACAGAACGGTGTTCGGAAAGGACGAAGCAAAAATAATAAACAATAACAATGAAGTGGTAATGGCAGCAATAAGGAAAGGTGACCTATACTACATAACCGGTGAGAAAGAAGAAGCCAAACTATTGCATGAACCCAATACATGGAAACCGAGGAACGAAATCGAGATGTGGCACTATAGGCTCGGCCACATAAATGAACAAGATTTAAAACGAATGATAAGTGACCAAAAGGTGTATGGTCTAAATATCAAAAAGATGGATAAATTACCCCAATGTGAGATCTGTGCAACAGAAAAAGCGTGTAAATTACCATTTCCAAAAACCGAGCTCGGAAGGACGAAAGATATACTTGAGATTGTACACAGTGACGTGTGGGGACCAGCACGTCAAGCATCGAATTCTGGCGCTAAATATTTTGTAATTTTTGTAGATGATAGGTCCAGATGGTGCGAAATTGAATTTTTGAAAGAGAAGTCTAATGTGCTTGAAGCATTCAAGAACTATAAGTCACGAGTGGAACGCCAAACCGGAAAGAAAATCAAATATTTACAGAGCGATAATGGGAAAGAATTTTGTAACCGAGAATTTAACGATTTTCTAACGAAGGAGGGAATCCAACGAAGACTGACAGCAGCCTATACCCCGGAACAAAACGGTGTGGCCGAAAGATTTAATAGAACTTTAGTTGAGATGGCAAGATGTTTGCTGCGACAAGGTAATTTAGGCCCACAATTTTGGGCAGAGGCAGTGAATACCGCTGTGTATATACGAAATCGCTGTATCAGTAAGTCATTGAATGGTGAAATACCATATACCAAATGGACCGGTAAGATACCAACAGTACAATACTTAAGGAATTTCGGAAGCAAAGCGTTTGTGCTAAATAAAAACCGTCAAGGTGGTAAGCTCTCATCAAAAGCATTCCCGTCTGTTTTAGTAGGCTACTCCGATGTTTCCAAGGCTTACAGATTATGGTGTCCCGAATTGAAGAAAATTATTGTGAGCCGAGACGTAAAATTTTTTGATGAACCTAGAATGCGAGAAAATCGCAATGATACCAACACCAAAAACGAAAATATGGTGTTTAAGGATAACGTGCAGATGCAGTTCCCAGATGAAAGGCAGGAGGAAGCTGCCGATGACAAAAACGATGACGAAACACCGGAAGTACCACAAAGAAGTATACAAATTCCAAGTCAAACAGGGAGACGAGGGAGAGGGAGACCCAGAATATTACGTACAGGATCAGTGGGTCGTCCCAGAAAAATATATAGTTCCTCAAGCGCAGGAAACATTGAAACCGTAATTGAAAATGAACAAGAATTAGAGGATGACGTTTTCGCAAATTTTAGTGTAGATGCAGATCCTGAGACATGGAGCGAAGCAGAGGCAGGAGATGACTCTGACGCATGGCATAAGGCGCTCGAAGAGGAATATTTAGCTCTAGTAAGAAACAATACCTGGGAAATTGTGGAGAGACAAAAGGACTGCAAAGTGATTGGGAACCGACTTGTACTACAGACAAAAACTGACGGGCATGGTACGAAAAAGAAAGTTCGACTTGTCGCAAAAGGATGCGCCCAACGATTCGGAAGAGATTACACAGAAACTTATTCACCAGTGGTAAAAATGTCATCGGTACGATTACTGTCCGCAATAGCTGCAGAAATGGATTTAGAAATTCATCATATGGATGTGATAACCGCATATTTAAATAGCGAATTACATGAGACGGTATATATGGAAATACCAACTCAATTAGAACACGTACTAGCTAAAATAACAAATGGTAAGCCAGTTGGAAACAAACAAGAGAAGATCAATGATAAAAATATGTTGAAAACGGCTGAGAATTGGCTAAAATCAATGAATAACGGAGGCGAAAAAGTTTGTCTATTGAATAAAGCACTATATGGACTAAAACAGTCTGGTGTACAGTGGTACAAAACTCTACAACGAGAGCTAATTGAAGCAGGCTTAGAAGACAACTCTTACGACAAGTGCTTGTTCAGTAGACGAGATGGCGATGACATATTGTTGTTGGCAATATACGTCGATGATATTTTAATCGCATCGAATAGAAATGACTGGACAACGAGTGTGAAGCAACACTTAATTGGCAAATTTGCCATGAAAGACCTCGGAATGGCAAGCAAGTGCCTGGGGATAGAGTTCAAACAAGATTTAATCAAACATGAAGTACGTTTGACACAAGAAAAATATGTGTATCAACTTCTGGAGAAGTTTGGCATGTCGGAGTGTAAAGCTGTATCCACTCCGATGGAAATAAATTACAGTTTGCCACGTATAGCCGAAAACAATGGCAAAGATGATCGTTTTCCATACCAGCGATTAATCGGATGCCTTCTTTACCTTGCAGTATCTACGAGGCCAGACATTTCATTTGCCGTCAACTATCTAAGCCAATTCAATACGTGTTACCAGGAAATACATTGGAAAGCAGCCAAGAGGATCCTACGATACTTGAAGGGTACGACAAAGTACGGTATCGTGTACAGAAAATCCAGGAAAAATATGATCGGTATGGTGGATGCTGACTGGGGAGGCAACCCCATAGACCGACGATCCACCACCGGATACGTATTCATATTGGCTAACGCACCAATATGTTGGGAAACGAAGAGACAACGAACGGTGGCATTATCAAGCACTGAAGCCGAGTACATGGCAATGTCGGAGGCTGCGAGAGAAACCATGTACTTACGAGGATTGCTCAAAGAAATAGGATTTAATAATGAGCGCACCATAATCCAAAATGACAGTCAAAGTGCCCAAAAGTCAATCTACAGCCAGGTAATACAGCCAAGATCCAAACATATTGACATTAGGTATCACTTCGTCAGAGATGCTGTAAAAAATGGGCAAATCCAGTTCGAATACACACCAACAGATCAGATGCCAGCTGATGTGCTCACAAAAGGTCTCAGCGGGCCCAAACACAGAAATTGTTTAATTGGAATGGGTATGAGTGTATATAATTAATTATGTTGTTCTATACATGTTTTTCCTGTTCCAGAGATATAACTTTGAGGGGAGGTGTTAGGAAATAGCAAATACAAAGTAATATCCGTAACAGGAAACTGCATTACCAACCTGGTTACAAAGGATCTAATTACTAATTACCGTAACGATCAGCAGATGGATGGATGGCGTGTAAATAGACGCGCCCTTTTTCACTTTTACGATTATTCCTTCTGTGTCCTTCCGCGGAGCTGTAAACAGCTTGTCTGTCGTGTGCTATCGTTGCAAAACTATTACGAGTTTGTTTAAATATACGTCTTATAGTCAATTGGCATTGTTCGCGAGTGCGTCAAATCATTTAATTACCCCCTGCCACAAAGAATATACGAGAATATACGATAATATTACTAGAATATAGGAGAATATACCATAATATTACTAGAATATAGAAGAATATTCGAGAATATACTAGAATATAGCAGAATATACCAGAATATACTTGAATATACCAGAATATACCATAATATTACTTGAATATGGAAGAATATATGAGAATATACCAGAATATACTAGAATATACCATAATATTACTCGAATATAGAAGAATATAACAGAATATACCTGAATATACCTGAATATACTAGAATATAGCAGAATATACCAGAATATACTTGAATATACCAGTATATACCATAATGTTACTTGAATATGGAAGAATATACGAGAATATACCATAATATTACTAGAATATAGAAGAATATACCAGAATATACCATAATATTACTAGAATATATAAGAATATACGCGAATATACCAGAATATACTAGAATATAGCAGAATATACTAGAATATAGCAGAATATACCAGACTATACCAGAATATACCAGAATATACCATAATATTACTAGAATATAGAAGAATATACGAGATATACCTGAATATACTAGAATATAGCAGAATATGCCAAAATATACCATAATATTACTAGAAAATAGAAGAATATACGAGAATATACCTCAATATACTAGAATATACCAGAATATAGCAGAATATACCAGAATATAGCAGAATATACCAGAATATACTTGAATATACCATAATATACCATAATATTACTCGAATATAGAAGAATATACGAGAATATACGATAATATTACTAGAATATAGGAGAATATACCATAACATTACTAGAATATAGAAGAATATTCGAGAATATACTAGAATATAGCAGAATATACCAGAATATACTTGAATATACCCGAATATACCATAATATTACTCGAATATGGAAGAATATACGAGAATATACCATAATATTACTAGAATGTAGAAGAATACACCGGAATATACCATAGTATTACTAGAATATAGAAGAATATACCAGAATATACCATAATATTACTAGAATAAAGAAGAATATAACAGAATATACCTGAATATACCTGAATATACTAGAATATAGTAGAATATACCAGAATATACCTCAATATACCAGAATATACCATAATATTACTTGAATATGGAAGAATATATGAGAATATACCAGAATATACTAGAATATACCATAATATTACTCGAATATACAAGAATATACGATAATATTACTAGAATATAGGAGAATATACCATAATATTACTAGAACATAGAAGAATATTCTAGAATATACTAGAATATCGCAGAATATACCAGAATATACTTGAATATACCAGTATATACCATAATATTACTTGAATATGGAAGAATATACGAGAATATACCATAATATTACTAGAATATAGAAGAATATACCAGAATATACCATAATATTACTAGAATATAGAAGAATATACCAGAATATACCATAATATTACTAGAATATAGAAGAATATTCGAGAATATACTAGAATATAGCAGAATATACCAGAATATACTTGAATATACCAGAATATACCATAATATTACTCGAATATACCATAATATTACTCGAATATAGAAGAATATACGAGAATATACGATAATATTACTAGAATGTAGGAGAATATACCATAATATTACTAGAATATAGAAGAATATTCGAGAATATACTAGAATATTGCAGACTATACCAGAATATACTTGAATATACCAGAATATACCATAATATTACTTGAATATGGAAGAATATACGAGAATATACCATAATATTACTAGAATATAGAAGAATATACCAGAATATACCATAACATTACTAGAATATAGAAGAACATACCAGAATATACCATAATATTACTAGAATATAGAAGAATATACCAGAATATACCATAATATTACTAGAATATAGAAGAGTATACGAGAATATACCTGAATATAGCAGAATATACCCTAATATACTTGAATATACCATAATATACCATAATATTACTCGAATATAGAAGAATATACGAGAATATACCATAATATTACTAGAATATAGAGGAATATACGACAATATACCTGAATATACCTGAATATACTAGAATATAGCAGAATATACAAGAATATACTTGAATATACCAGAATATACCACAATAATACTCGAATATAGAAGAATATACGAGAATATACGATGATATTTTTAGAATATAGGAGAATATACCAGAATATACCATAATATTACTGGAATATAGAAGAATATTCGAGAATATACTAGAATATAGTAGAATATACTTGAATATACCAGAATATACCATAATATTACTAGAATATAGAAGAATATACCAGAATATACCATAATATTACTAGAATATAGGAGAATATACCATAATATTACTAGAATATAGAAGAATATTCGAGAATATACCAGAATATACTAGAATATAGCAGAATATACTAGAATATTGCAGAATATACCAGACTATACCAGAATATACCAGAATATACCATAATATTACTAGAATATAGAAGAATATACGAGATATACCTGAATATACTAGAATATAGCAGAATATGCCAAAATATACCATAATATTACTAGAAAATAGAAGAATATACGAGAATATACCTCAATATACTAGAATATACCAGAATATAGCAGAATATACCAGAATATACTTGAATATACCATAATATACCATAATATTACTCGAATATAGAAGAATATACGAGAATATACGATAATATTACTAGAATATAGGAGAATATACCATAACATTACTAGAATATAGAAGAATATTCGAGAATATACTAGAATATAGCAGAATATACCAGAATATACTTGAATATACCCGAATATACCATAATATTACTCGAATATGGAAGAATATACGAGAATATATCATAATATTACTAGAATATAGAAGAATACACCGGAATATACCATAGTATTACTAGAATATAGAAGAATATACCAGAATATACCATAATATTACTAGAATAAAGAAGAATATAACAGAATATACCTGAATATACCTGAATATACTAGAATATAGTAGAATATACCAGAATATACCTCAATATACCAGAATATACCATAATATTACTCGAATATAGAAGAATATACGAGAATATACGATAATATTACTAGAATATAGGAGAATATACCATAATATTACTAGAACATAGAAGAATATTATAGAATATACTAGAATATCGCAGAATATACCAGAATATACTTGAATATACCAGTATATACCATAATATTACTTGAATATGGAAGAATATACGAGAATATACCATAATATTACTAGAATATAGAAGAATATACCAGAATATACCATAATATTACTAGAATATAGAAGAATATACCAGAATATACCATAATATTACTAGAATATAGAGGAATATACGACAATATACCTGAATATACCAGAATATACCACAATAATACTCGAATATAGAAGAATATACGAGAATATACGATGATATTTTTAGAATATAGGAGAATATACCAGAATATACCATAATATTACTAGAATATAGAAGAATATTCGAGAATATACTAGAATATAGCAGAATATACCAGAATATACTTGAATATACCAGAAATATACCATAATATTACTAGAAAATAGAAGAATATACGAGAATATACCTGAATATACTGGAGTATAGCAGAATGTACCAGAATATACCAGAATATACCATAATATTACTCGAATATAGAAGAATATACGAGAATATACCAGAATATACTAGAATATAGCAGAATATACTAGAATATAGCAGAATATACCAGAATATACTTGAATATACCAGAATATACCATAATATTACTCGAATATAGAAGAATATACGAGAATATACGATAATATTACTAGAATATAGGAGAATATAACATAATATTACTAGAATATAGAAGAATATTCGAGAATATACTAGAATATAGCTGAATTTACATGAATATACTTGAATATACCAGAATATACCATAATATTACTCGAATATGGAAGAATATACGAGAATATACCATAATATTACTAGAATATAGAAGAATATACCATAATATTACTAGAACATAGAAGAATATTCTAGAATATACTAGAATATCGCAGAATATACCAGAATATACTTGAATATACCAGTATATACCATAATATTACTTGAATATGGAAGAATATACGAGAATATACCATAATATTACTAGAATATAGAAGAATATACCAGAATATACCATAATATTACTAGAATATAGAAGAATATACCAGAATATACCATAATATTACTAGAATATAGAGGAATATACGACAATATACCTGAATATACCAGAATATACCACAATAATACTCGAATATAGAAGAATATACGAGAATATACGATGATATTTTTAGAATATAGGAGAATATACCAGAATATACCATAATATTACTAGAATATAGAAGAATATTCGAGAATATACTAGAATATAGCAGAATATACCAGAATAATACTTGAATATACCAGAATATACCATAATATTACTAGAAAATAGAAGAATATACGAGAATATACCTGAATATACTGGAATATAGCAGAATGTACCAGAATATACCAGAATATACCATAATATTACTCGAATATAGAAGAATATACGAGAATATACAGAATATACTAGAATATAGCAGAATATACTAGAATATAGCAGAATATACAGAATATACTTGAATATACCAGAATATACCATAATATTACTCGAATATAGAAGAATATACGAGAATATACGATAATATTACTAGAATATAGGAGAATATAACATAATATTACTAGAATATAGAAGAATATTCGAGAATATACTAGAATATAGCTGAATTTACATGAATATACTTGAATATACCAGAATATACCATAATATTACTCGAATATGGAAGAATATACGAGAATATACCATAATATTACTAGAATATAGAAGAATATACCAGAATATACCATAACATTACTAGAATATAGAAGAATATACCAGAATATACCATAATATTACTAGAATATAGAAGAATATACCAGAATATACCATAATATTACTAGAATATAGAAGAGTATACGAGAATATACCAGAATATAGCCGAATATACCCGAATATACTTGAATATACCATAATATACCATAATATTACTCGAATACAGAAGAATATACGAGAATATACCATAATATTACTAGAATATAGAAGAATATACCAGAAATATACCATAATATTACTAGAATATAGAAGAATATACCAGAATATACCATAATATTACTCGAATATAGAAGAATATACGAGAATATACCTGAATATACCTGAATATACTAGAATATAGCAGAATATAACATAATATACTTGAATATACCAGAATATACCATAATATTACTCGAATATAGAAGAATATATGAGAATATACGATAATATACTAGAATATAGGGGAATATACCATAACATTACTAGAATATAGAAGAATTTTCGAGAATATACTAGAATATAGCAAAATATACCAGAATATACTTGAATATACCAGTATATACCATAATATTACTTGAATATGGAAGAATATACGAGAATATACCATAAT
>NW_027489885.1:0-21421 GCF_050948215.1 Halictus rubicundus | reverse complement strand
CTATATTCTAGTAATATTACGGTATATTCTGGTATATTCTGGAATATTCTGCTATATTCTAGTATATTCTCGAATATTCTTATCGTATCCTCTGTCCTATCCTATCCTCGATCCTATCCTATCCTCTATCGTATCCTATCGTCTATCCTATCATATCCTCTATCTTATCCTATCCTCTATACTATCCTATCGTCTATCCTATCCTATCCTCTATCCTATCCTATCCTCTATCATATCCTATCCTCTATCCTCTCCTATCCTCTATACTATCCTATCCTCTATCCTATCTTACCCTCTATCCTATCCTTTCGTATCCTCTATCGCATCCTATCCTCTATCCTATCCTATCCTCTATCCTATCCTATCCTCTATAATATCGTATCCTCTATCATATCCTATCCTCTATCATATCCTATCCTCTATCCTATCCTATCCTCTATCCTATCCTATCCTCTATCCTATCCTATCGTATCAACCGATTTCGATGAAATTTTCAGCTTCTGTATCCCTAACATAGAGGTACAGATAAAAGTTTTGAAAAGTGTCTGTCATTTTAAGTTTTAATTATAATTGTATTGATTGCTATTTTTTATACCTTATAGAATTGTTTCTTTACATTTAATATTCTTTATATTTTATCAGCAATAAACTTTATGTATAATCATTAATTGTATTGTTAAATTTAACTTTCTGTGAGTAATTGTCAATACATATACATTAGTAACCACATCTATTTGTCCGCGGCGAAAACCAAGCTGTCGAACTCGAGGCGGGAAGGACTCGCCGCGTCTCTTTCTTTTCATATGCTGTCCTTCTTTGCGTCCGAAACTTCCGTCGTTCATTACACAAGTAAATATCATCGGAATTTTGTCATATTTGGTACCGTTTTCCTTAGAAAAATGCCACGAGTATGTTGGTGAAAGTCCGATAGAAAAATAATTAATAATGAAAAAGTTTATTTTTTTATTTAAAGGCCTGAGCTCACGCCAGTCTTTCATCTTTTCCGAACGCTTCGACTCTCCGCGGCTCTTTCTTTCCCATACGCTGTCCTTCTTCGCGTCCGAAACATCAATCGTTCATTACACAAGTAATTATCATCGGAATTATATCATATTAAGTTTCATTTTAATCAGAAAAATGTCACGAATATGTTGGTAAAAGTTAAAAAAAAAAATAACGAAAAATAAAGAAGCTTTGTGATTGGATTAGTAGTGGTCTTCTGGTCTCACACCGATATAGCCGACAATGTGTGGTCCACTCCTCGGGGATGACGTTTCTCGAGTTTCGCTGTCCGCTTCTCCGTGCAACATTATATCGTAGACGCATATTCTCTCCTTTTGAATGCCAGTCATTTTGGTGTGCCCAGAGTTGGGCATTATTAGATAAAAATTATTTAAATAACGATTCGAATAAAAGATACTTCATCTTTATTCGTTATTCGAAGGTTCGAATGAAAAAGGTATCTTTATTCGACGAGTATCGAATAAATAATTTTATTCGACGAGAATTTATCCGACGAATAAAGATACTTTTTTTTATTCGAAGCGGATTTATTCAAACTACGAGAAATTTTTTCATCTTTCATCTGTATCTTTTATCCGAAGGCTTCAAATAAATGCTCGAATAACTTTTGCCGAGTGCCGAGCTTCAAAGACCCAGCGACGACAGACGACATACAATGTAAACGGATGGAGAATCGCGCACGAATGAAAGTTTAAACTTTTAGATTGTGCAATATATCCTCATGAAATTGTGACGAGCGAATGGAGGGGATTTTCCTGATGAAAATGAGATCAAATTCGGGTGTAATCGACCAAGTTTCACTGATACGTAATGTTACGATAAAAATTACAATCTCATTAAAGACAGTCCAAATGATGTCGTGTTTAGACTCATTTTGATCGGGATGAGCTCTACAACTCATTCGTATTAACAATATTGTTCTGATTAAAAACATAAAAGCATAAATTGCCAATAATGTTGGATTCTCCATCTGCTTACATTGTAGGCTGTTGGTCGGTCTTTATAAAAAAATCTTTATTCGTCGAATAAATTCATTACGTGCGGAATAGAGATAACATAATTATTTTTATTTGACGCGTAACAAATCATTTTTTATCTTTTATTCGCTGTTTGAAATGTCTATTTCAATAAAAATTTGCCCATCTTTGCTTCTACAATTATATTATTTTATATTATATTAATTCATCCACGTGATTCTCTCTCAAACTCTATACTATTCGGAATAGTACGTTAAATAAACGCTACTCTGGTTTTCAACATATTTCTGTTCCCACAGATCGATTCTTGGAACAATTATCTATAAAAAAAAAAGTGTAAGGAAATAATGCTTGTTCATGAAATATTTTTAAATTACAAATTAAGGTATCTCATATGGAAGTAGAAATTGATTTTCCTAAAATTATGCTTTAATAATTTCTTACGTAAAATATTTTGACGAATTTTTCGTCCTTGATATTAGTTTTACTTTTAATATTTTAGATCTTAAAAAGCAACACTAAAAAAAAATATCTTTTTAATTTGAATACGTTTGTCGGAGAATGTAACATTTGATAATCGATATGGGTCCGTGATGATTCACCTTCTCAGCGACGAGAAGTTCCTTAGTGGTCTTCTGCACCGACGAGATACCGTCGTTGGCCTTCTGTTTCTTACTCCAGCCAAAATCTATCCTAGAGAGCGGTAGACAACACCGTATTTTTCGAGCGACACATTCTCCCGTAAGGCTGTCAGTCTTTATATATATCTGGTCGGTGGATCAGTGCACCCACTTTATATATATATATATATATATATATATATATATATATATATATATATATATAAAGACTGCCAGCCCCCGTGTTAAACTGCGAGTCTCAAAGTGGGTGCCAGGTGGGTGCTGGGAGCGGTCGGTAACGGCCCTAATGTCGAGATACTGTCGTCGGTTGTGGAACTAAAAGAACATTTGCTCGTGAATTATGGAAAAAACGTCAGTGACAGAGGCAATAAATAAACGTATAATGCGTAGAATGAAAATAATTATCTTTTATTGTATAATTTCATTACACTCTTATTGCCTTCTTATTTTCCATATTGTTCACCATTGTAATCATTATTTTATAATCGATAATTTATAGGTGTAATTAATTAATTTGGAACTTCTTGCGATATTTATAAAATAATGATTATTCAACAAAATATATTCTGTAATAGTTATAGAATAAAAAAAAAGAATAAATACAATATTCAAGTAATGTGGCGGACCCCTTGGAGAAGGGTTGATCGGACCCAGGTAGGAGCGTCGTCTGCGGGCTGGGACCTTGGACGCACTTGGTCGCCAGGCCCAAGCTCTTCCCGAGCGCACACTTAGTCGCCGGAAGTCTGTTCCTACCTGGGGTGCACATTTGGCGACCAGGTTCGGGGTTTTTCCTTGGCGTGCACATTTGGCCGCCAACCCTTGACTTTCGCCAGGACACGGATGTTCGGTGCAAGGACACGAACTTTCTCCAAGGGGCACGTACAGGAAGCGACATCCCCACTCCAGAAGTTTTCTTGTTCGAAGGAAATTCCTGGAGGATATAAGCGCGGATTCTGACGGATGACAGGGTCGGTCAGTCAGTCAGTCAGTTCAAGTCAGTCAGTCGTTGTGAGAAGTCGTCATTCGCCGTCAGTTGTTCGTATAGTCGTTTATCCGTAGTTCTTGTTTCATTGTTATTTCATTTTCTTTGTTCCTTGTTACGTCGTTGAGTTTTTGTTGCTTATTTAATAAATGGTTATTGTTATATTGGGTGAATCCTTTACTGAACACCCAAACCACAACACATACCAAAAGGAAATAAAAATTTTTTTATCTTTTATTCGTTACTCGAAATTTTTATTTAGATAAACATTTTGCCCAACTCTGGTTGAGCTTAGCTCGGCTCGATTGTGCGAGTCGAGTCGAGTACTCGCACGATGCGAGCTATCCGCACCGATGCGAGCTGCTCGAAATAAAATCAGGCGTAAAATGACATGATGCGAGTTACAGCGGGAAGATCAGCACATCGATATTATCAAGCATTTTAGTATATTGACAATGCTAAATGTTTGCGATGTTTTATTATATATTTTGATAGTGAAATGTTGATTCAGAATTTCTATAACCCTTATTGAAAATAATTATGCAATAACAACTATTTCCTAGATTTATGTAAATAACTAGCTGTGTGATCTGTAAAGAACGGTATTTTATATATTCCTTTATATTATACTCCGGGGTTCAGTGTACAGTCGTAAAAATGTGTTGTTGCAAAATTGTTTATAATGTTAAAAATTAACGTTAAGCTTCGTTAAATAGTTTTTGAAAGGAATGGGTATATAAACAATATTGTATAATATTGATGTGTATTTATACGAGGTCGCCGCCGCGTCTACAATGTATGCTGGCGGTTCGTCGGCGTGCGCTTTGCACAGGCCGCCACACTGGTACTCGCACCAAAGGTCAAAAGACTGAATTCTGGTAAGCTGAGAAAAACTGTTTGACAGAATCTGAGCTAACTAACCTGAGAATAGATTGTCTTAGACTTTTATATTTTTCGATAATGAATAACTAAGCTAGTGGCTCGATGGGGAGGGAGGAAGAGCAAAACGCATACGCGTGCCGGTAGATTAAATACTCAGAGCGGGTGACCTAAGTGGGCGAGTGCAGGCGAGAGCCGGTCATAAACCTTAGCTCGCTGATGAGAGCCCTACTGTCCCATTGTACGGAAGTACACTTTTTAGAAGAAATGGCCGAGATAACGAACCAAAAAGGCAGTAAACCATTTTCACACTGCACAATTATAAACATGGAGATAGCGCAGGTTGCTTAGCGAGAAACGTGCGGCCGCTTCTCGTTATACATTATGCAGTCAGTCTCATAATTGATGGCAGACACTTTAAATCAGAATAACTTTTTTTATAAATCGACCAAACGACTTCAGCTGTTCTGCCAAGCTAGATAGATTAATTTACTAGATGACATGTAATGAAAACGCAGGAAAAATTGCGTTATATAATTGCGTTAATTGTCGAGCTAGGAAGTAGATTTAACTTTGCTGCCACTACGAATTATTTGGTAGTTAGCATGATTTTGGACCATCGTATAAAAGATCGACTGTTATCCATGGAGAAGAGCCAACAATTGCAAATTGAAAAAAGATTTAGATTAAAATATTAACTAAACAGAAAGTATGACGAGTGTTGAACGTAGACATCAGATCCTTTTAAAAGGGCCTAGCCGATTTATGGTCAAAACTGCCCTTAGAGGAAAAACCCCTCTGAGTAAAATTTCAACCCCCTATCTTGCCCATGAGGTTAGTTACAGGGTAAATTAGATTTCGCGCTTCTCCGCGTATTTCCCACACTCTGATGCTTTCTAAAATTCTGAAAAAAATGTGACATATTTTGGATTCTAAGGCTGATTTTTGATAATTTTTTCAGATTTTTTTGTTACAAACTGTGGTCGTAAACAAAAAATGAAAAACCTCCAAAAAATCGGAAAAATGCAGATTTCTCAAAAATTTGAAAACATGCTATTCTACTGTTTAGTTCCTTGTTAAAGTACTATAACAGGCAGTGTCGTCAATTTTTTTTAGATTTTTTGTTGTGGGACATCATCGTCAAAAAACAATAAAAACCGAATTTTTTCGACGTTTTTGCTATTAGGAGGAAAGTTACACTTGTTGGTTTTATCGCAGCTATATATTAAGTAATTTTTAGCATTATTAAATTGAAACAAGTAATTCTTTGACCTAAGAAATGTGATTTAAGAGAAAGAATAAATTGTATTTTGTGTGATATATACCAGAATGTTCGTAAAGTTTTGTAACATCGCCGGACGTGTGTCGAACTAAGGAGCGGATACGCTGGGGTTCTTATCCCGTCGGTGGTAAATGTTTTTTCCCATACATCATCTTTATTTTTTCAATTTCTTATATTATTTATTCATGTGATTTTAACAATATTTTTTTAATGTTTTAAAAATATTGAAGTAACATTGATTAGGCAATGAATATTTATATTATTGTGTTCGTCTACGATTTCCGCCAGATATGAAATTGCTTGTGAAAATTGGTAAGATTCCGTGAAAAGAATTTTGAACTCTACGTCTGTCATTTCCAGAAAATCAAGAAATCAATACTGTTTGAAATGGAATCTTTTTGCGGTTCCAATTGTTTTGACCATCTTAATCGGCTATGCCCTTTTAAATCTTATCACCTATACTTGCACAGTACCGAATGACAGGCTGTTGGAACTTCCAACTTCCAACTTGGTTTCACGTTAATTTTCAACATTATAAACAATTTTGCGACAACACATTTTTACGACTGTACAGTGAACCGGAGTATAATATAAAGGAATATATAAAATACCGTTCTTTACAGATCACATCTAGTTATTTACATAAATCTAGGAAATAGTTGTTATTGCATAATTATTTTCAATAAGGGTTATACAAATTCTGAATCAACATTTCACTATCAAAATATATAATAAAACATCGCAAACATTTAGCATTGTCAATATACTAAAATGCTTGATAATATCAATGTGCTGATCTTCCTGCTGTAACTCGCATCATGTCATTTTACGCCTGATTTTATTTCGAGCCGTTCGCTTCGTTGCGAGCAGCTCGCATCGTGCGAGTACTCGACTCGACTCGAAAAGCGAGTCCCGGCTCGACTGGACCCGAGCTCGGCTCGCATATGCGAGCTTGGCTGCAGGCCTAGTGCCAGGTGGGTGCTGGGATCGGTCGGTAACGGCCCCAATGTCGAGATACTCTCGTCGGTTGTGGAACTAAGAAAGTGGAACTATCACTGATCTCAAATACCAACATCGCTAAACATGCCGCGCTCGCTACCTAAATAGAACATTTGCTCGTGAATTACGGAAGAAACGTCAGTGACATAGGCAATAAATAAACGGATAATGCGTAGAATGAAAATAATTATTTTTTATTGTATAATTTCATTACACTATTATTGCCTTCTTATTTTCCATATTATTCACCATTGTAATCATTGTTTTATAATCGATAGTTTATAGGTGTAATTAATTAATTTGGAACTTATTGCGATATTTATAAAATAATGATTATTCAACAAAATATATTCTGTAATAGTTATAGAATGAAAAAAAAAAGAATAAATACAATATTCAAGTAATGACAAAATTCAATCGTTCTTATTGTGATCCGTAGTAACAAACACAGAAAATTATTTTTTTTTACTTATTTAACCGATAATACCACTTCTAATGCTGGACTGCAATTATTCAAGTAAAGGTAGTAACGAAATAAAAGTGTTATGTAATGAAACTAACTTTCGACGGATCTTATCCATATAAAGCTATTTGGTGGCAGTATTATTTGATTTATTCAAACTACGAGAAATTTTTTCATCTTTCATCTGTATCATTTATTCGAAGGCTTCAAATAAATGCTCGAATAACTTTTGCCGAGTGCCGAGCTTCAAAGACCCAGCGACGACAGACGACATACAATGTAAACGGATGGAGAATCGCGCACGTATGAAAGTTTAAACTTTCTGATTTTTTTGTTACAAACTGTGGTCGTAAAAAAAATGAAAAACCTCCAAAAAATCGGAAAAATGCTATTCTACTGTTTAGTTCCTTGTTAAAGTACTATAACAGGCAGTGTCGTCAATTTTTTTTAGATTTTTTGTTGTGGGACATCATCGTCAAAAAACAATAAAAACCGAATTTTTTCGACGTTTTTGCTATTAGGAGGAAAGTTACACTTGTTGGTTTTATCGCAGCTATATATTAAGTAATTTTTAGCATTATTAAATTGAAACAAGTAATTCTTTGACCTAAGAAATGTGATTTTAGAGGAAGAATAAATTGTATTTTGTGTGATATATACCAGAATGTTCGTAAAGTTTTGTAACATCGCCGGACGTGTGTCGAACTAAGGAGCGGATACGCTGGGGTTCTTATCCCGTCGGTGGTAAATGTTTTTTCCCATACATCATCTTTATTTTTTCAATTTCTTATATTATTTATTCATGTGATTTTAACAATATTTTTTTAATGTTTTAAAAATATTGAAGTAACATTGATTAGGCAATGAATATTTATATTATTGTGTTCGTCTACGATTTCCGCCAGATATGAAATTGCTTGTGAAAATTGGTAAGATTCCGTGAAAAGAATTTTGAACTCTACGTCTGTCATTTCCAGAAAATCAAGAAATCAATACTGTTTGAAATGGAATCTTTTTGCGGTTCCAATTGTTTTGACCATCTTAATCGGCTATGCCCTTTTAAATCTTATCACCTATACTTGCACAGTACCGAATGACAGGCTGTTGGAACTTCCAACTTCCAACTTGGTTTCACGTTAATTTTCAACATTATAAACAATTTTGCGACAACACATTTTTACGACTGTACAGTGAACCGGAGTATAATATAAAGGAATATATAAAATACCGTTCTTTACAGATCACATCTAGTTATTTACATAAATCTAGGAAATAGTTGTTATTGCATAATTATTTTCAATAAGGGTTATACAAATTCTGAATCAACATTTCACTATCAAAATATATAATAAAACATCGCAAACATTTAGCATTGTCAATATACTAAAATGCTTGATAATATCAATGTGCTGATCTTCCTGCTGTAACTCGCATCATGTCATTTTACGCCTGATTTTATTTCGAGCCGTTCGCTTCGTTGCGAGCAGCTCGCATCATGCGAGTACTCGACTCGACTCGAAAAGCGAGTCCCGGCTCGACTGGACCCGAGCTCGGCTCGCATATGCGAGCTTGGCTGCAGGCCTAGTGCCAGGTGGGTGCTGGGATCGGTCGGTAACGGCCCCAATGTCGAGATACTCTCGTCGGTTGTGGAACTAAGAAAGTGGAACTATCACTGATCTCAAATACCAACATCGCTAAACATGCCGCGCTCGCTACCTAAATAGAACATTTGCTCGTGAATTACGGAAGAAACGTCAGTGACATAGGCAATAAATAAACGGATAATGCGTAGAATGAGAATAATTATTTTTTTATTGTATAATTTCATTACACTATTATTGCCTTCTTATTTTCCATATTATTCACCATTGTAATCATTATTTTATAATCGATAGTTTATAGGTGAAATTAATTAATTTGGAACTTATTGCGATATTTATAAAATAATGATTATTCAACAAAATATATTCTGTAATAGTTATAGAATAAAAAAAAAAAAGAATAAATACAATATTCAAGTAATGACAAAATTCAATCGTTCTTATTGTGATCCGTAGTAACAAACACAGAAAATTATTTTTTTACTTATTTAACCGATAATACCACTTCTAATGCTGGACTGCAATTATTCAAGTAAAGGTAGTAACGAAATAAAAGTGTTATGTAATGAAACTAACTTTCGACGGATCTTATCCATATAAAGCTATTTGGTGGCAGTATTATTGCTATTTGTACAGACACACAGATACACAGATTCTTATATCTTGCAATGCACGTTGTTTTTTTCTCCGTCAACCGATTTCGATGAAATTTTCAGCTTCTGTATCCCTAACATAGAGGTAGAGATAAAAGTTTTGAAAAGTGTCTGTCATTTTAAGTTTTAATTATAATTGTATTGATTGCTATTTTTTATACCTTATAGAATTGTTTCTTTACATTTAATATTCTTTATATTTTATCAGCAATAAACTTTATGTATAATCATTAATTGTATTGTTAAATTTAACTTTCTGTGAGTAATTGTCAATACATATACATTAGTAACCACATCTATTTGTCCGCGGCGAAAACCAAGCTGTCGAACTCGAGACGGGAAGGACTCGCCGCGTCTCTTTCTTTTCATATGCTGTCCTTCTTTGCGTCCGAAACTTCCGTCGTTCATTACACAAGTAAATATCATCGGAATTTTGTCATATTTGGTACCGTTTTCCTTAGAAAAATGCCACGAGTATGTTGGTGAAAGTCCGATAGAAAAATAATTAATAATGAAAAAGTTTATTTTTTTATTTAAAGGCCTGAGCTCACGCCAGTCTTTCATCTTTTCCGAACGCTTCGACTCTCCGCGGCTCTTTCTTTCCCATACGCTGTCCTTTTTCGCGTCCGAAACATCAATCGTTCATTACACAAGCAATTATCGTCGGAATTATATCATATTTGATTTCATTTTAATCAGAAAAATGTCACGAATATGTTGGTAAAAGTTAAAAAAAAAAAAATAACGAAAAATAAAGAAGTTTTGTGATTGGATTAGTAGTGGTCTTCTGGTCTCACACCGATATAGCCGACAATGTGTGGCCCACTCCTCGGGGAGGACGCTTCTCTAGTTTCGCTGTCCGCTTCTCCGTGCAACATTATATGTGTCGTAGACGGATATTCTCTCCTTTTGAATGCCAGTCATTCTGGTGTGCCCAGAGTTGGGCATTATTAGATAAAAATTATTTAAATAACGATTCGAATAAAAGATACTTCATCTTTATTCGTTATTCGAAGGTTCGAATAAAAAAGGTATCCTTATTCGACGAGTATCGAATAAATAATTTTATTCGACGAGAATTTATCCGACGAATAAAGATACTTTTTTTTATTCGAAGCGGATTTATTCAAACTACGAGAAATTTTTTCATCTTTCATCTGTATCATTTATTCGAAGGCTTCAAATAAATGCTCGAATAACTTTTGCCGAGTGCCGAGCTTCAAAGACCCAGCGACGACAGACGACATACAATGTAAACGGATGGAGAATCGCGCACGTATGAAAGTTTAAACTTTCAGATTGTGCAATATATCCTCATGAAATTGTGACGAGCGAATGGAGGGGATTTTCCTGATGAAAATGAGATCAAATTCGGGTGTAATCGACCAAGTTTCACTGATACGTAATGTTACGATAAAAATTACAATCTCATTAAAGACAGTCCAAATGATGTCGTGTTTAGACTCATTTTGATCGGGATGAGCTCTACAACTCATTCGTATTAACAATATTGTTCTGATTAAAAACA
Organism: Halictus rubicundus; assembly: GCF_050948215.1. Lineage (NCBI taxonomy): Eukaryota > Metazoa > Arthropoda > Insecta > Hymenoptera > Halictidae > Halictus > Halictus rubicundus. The sequence goes on along the minus strand of NW_027489885.1, from coordinate 10,393 downwards.
TAAAAGCATAAATTGCCAATAATGTTGGATTCTCCATCTGCTTACATTGTAGGCTGTTGGTCGGTCTTTATAAAAAAATCTTTATTCGTCGAATAAATTCATTACGTGCGGAATAGAGATAACATAATTATTTTTATTTGACGCGTAACAAATCATTTTTTATCTTTTATTCGCTGTTTGAAATGTCTATTTCAATAAAAATTTGCCCATCTTTGCTTCTACAATTATATTATTTTATATTATATTAATTCATCCACGTGATTCTCTCTCAAACTCTATACTATTCGGAATAGTACGTTAAATAAACGCTACTCTGGTTTTCAACATATTTCTGTTCCCACAGATCGATTCTTGGAACAGTTATCTATAAAAAAAAAGTGTAAGGAAATAATGCTTGTTCATGAAATATTTTTAAATTACAAATTAAGGTATCTCATATGGAAGTAGAAATTGATTTTCCTAAAATTATGCTTTAATAATTTCTTACGTAAAATATTTTGACGAATTTTTCGTCCTTGATATTAGTTTTACTTTTAATATTTTAGATCTTAAAAAGCAACACTAAAAAAAAATATCTTTTTAATTTGAATACGTTTGTCGGAGAATGTAACATTTGATAATCGATATGGGTCCGTGATGATTCACCTTCTCAGCGACGAGAAGTTCCTTAGTGGTCTTCTGCACCGACGAGATACCGTCGTTGGCCTTCTGTTTCTTACTCCAGCCAAAATCTATCCTAGAGAGCGGTAGACAACACCGTATTTTTCGAGCGACACATTCTCCCGTAAGGCTGTCAGTCTTTATATATATCTGGTCGGTGGATCAGTGCACCCACTTTATATATATATATATATATATATATATATATATATATATATATATATATATATATATATATAAAGACTGCCAGCCCCCGTGTTAAACTGCGAGTCTCAAAGTGGGTGCCAGGTGGGTGCTGGGAGCGGTCGGTAACGGCCCTAATGTCGAGATACTGTCGTCGGTTGTGGAACTAAAAGAACATTTGCTCGTGAATTATGGAAAAAACGTCAGTGACAGAGGCAATAAATAAACGTATAATGCGTAGAATGAAAATAATTATCTTTTATTGTATAATTTCATTACACTCTTATTGCCTTCTTATTTTCCATATTGTTCACCATTGTAATCATTATTTTATAATCGATAATTTATAGGTGTAATTAATTAATTTGGAACTTCTTGCGATATTTATAAAATAATGATTATTCAACAAAATATATTCTGTAATAGTTATAGAATAAAAAAAAAGAATAAATACAATATTCAAGTAATGTGGCGGACCCCTTGGAGAAGGGTTGATCGGACCCAGGTAGGAGCGTCGTCTGCGGGCTGGGACCTTGGACGCACTTGGTCGCCAGGCCCAAGCTCTTCCCGAGCGCACACTTAGTCGCCGGAAGTCTGTTCCTACCTGGGGTGCACATTTGGCGACCAGGTTCGGGGTTTTTCCTTGGCGTGCACATTTGGCCGCCAACCCTTGACTTTCGCCAGGACACGGATGTTCGGTGCAAGGACACGAACTTTCTCCAAGGGGCACGTACAGGAAGCGACATCCCCACTCCAGAAGTTTTCTTGTTCGAAGGAAATTCCTGGAGGATATAAGCGCGGATTCTGACGGATGACAGGGTCGGTCAGTCAGTCAGTCAGTTCAAGTCAGTCAGTCGTTGTGAGAAGTCGTCATTCGCCGTCAGTTGTTCGTATAGTCGTTTATCCGTAGTTCTTGTTTCATTGTTATTTCATTTTCTTTGTTCCTTGTTACGTCGTTGAGTTTTTGTTGCTTATTTAATAAATGGTTATTGTTATATTGGGTGAATCCTTTACTGAACACCCAAACCACAACACATACCAAAAGGAAATAAAAATTTTTTTATCTTTTATTCGTTACTCGAAATTTTTATTTAGATAAACATTTTGCCCAACTCTGGTTGAGCTTAGCTCGGCTCGATTGTGCGAGTCGAGTCGAGTACTCGCACGATGCGAGCTATCCGCACCGATGCGAGCTGCTCGAAATAAAATCAGGCGTAAAATGACATGATGCGAGTTACAGCGGGAAGATCAGCACATCGATATTATCAAGCATTTTAGTATATTGACAATGCTAAATGTTTGCGATGTTTTATTATATATTTTGATAGTGAAATGTTGATTCAGAATTTCTATAACCCTTATTGAAAATAATTATGCAATAACAACTATTTCCTAGATTTATGTAAATAACTAGCTGTGTGATCTGTAAAGAACGGTATTTTATATATTCCTTTATATTATACTCCGGGGTTCAGTGTACAGTCGTAAAAATGTGTTGTTGCAAAATTGTTTATAATGTTAAAAATTAACGTTAAGCTTCGTTAAATAGTTTTTGAAAGGAATGGGTATATAAACAATATTGTATAATATTGATGTGTATTTATACGAGGTCGCCGCCGCGTCTACAATGTATGCTGGCGGTTCGTCGGCGTGCGCTTTGCACAGGCCGCCACACTGGTACTCGCACCAAAGGTCAAAAGACTGAATTCTGGTAAGCTGAGAAAAACTGTTTGACAGAATCTGAGCTAACTAACCTGAGAATAGATTGTCTTAGACTTTTATATTTTTCGATAATGAATAACTAAGCTAGTGGCTCGATGGGGAGGGAGGAAGAGCAAAACGCATACGCGTGCCGGTAGATTAAATACTCAGAGCGGGTGACCTAAGTGGGCGAGTGCAGGCGAGAGCCGGTCATAAACCTTAGCTCGCTGATGAGAGCCCTACTGTCCCATTGTACGGAAGTACACTTTTTAGAAGAAATGGCCGAGATAACGAACCAAAAAGGCAGTAAACCATTTTCACACTGCACAATTATAAACATGGAGATAGCGCAGGTTGCTTAGCGAGAAACGTGCGGCCGCTTCTCGTTATACATTATGCAGTCAGTCTCATAATTGATGGCAGACACTTTAAATCAGAATAACTTTTTTTATAAATCGACCAAACGACTTCAGCTGTTCTGCCAAGCTAGATAGATTAATTTACTAGATGACATGTAATGAAAACGCAGGAAAAATTGCGTTATATAATTGCGTTAATTGTCGAGCTAGGAAGTAGATTTAACTTTGCTGCCACTACGAATTATTTGGTAGTTAGCATGATTTTGGACCATCGTATAAAAGATCGACTGTTATCCATGGAGAAGAGCCAACAATTGCAAATTGAAAAAAGATTTAGATTAAAATATTAACTAAACAGAAAGTATGACGAGTGTTGAACGTAGACATCAGATCCTTTTAAAAGGGCCTAGCCGATTTATGGTCAAAACTGCCCTTAGAGGAAAAACCCCTCTGAGTAAAATTTCAACCCCCTATCTTGCCCATGAGGTTAGTTACAGGGTAAATTAGATTTCGCGCTTCTCCGCGTATTTCCCGCACTCTGATGCTTTCTAAAATTCTGAAAAAAATGTGACATATTTTGGATTCTAAGGCTGATTTTTGATAATTTTTTCAGATTTTTTTGTTACAAACTGTGGTCGTAAACAAAAAATGAAAAACCTCCAAAAAATCGGAAAAATGCAGATTTCTCAAAAATTTGAAAACATGCTATTCTACTGTTTAGTTCCTTGTTAAAGTACTATAACAGGCAGTGTCGTCAATTTTTTTTAGATTTTTTGTTGTGGGACATCATCGTCAAAAAACAATAAAAACCGAATTTTTTCGACGTTTTTGCTATTAGGAGGAAAGTTACACTTGTTGGTTTTATCGCAGCTATATATTAAGTAATTTTTAGCATTATTAAATTGAAACAAGTAATTCTTTGACCTAAGAAATGTGATTTAAGAGAAAGAATAAATTGTATTTTGTGTGATATATACCAGAATGTTCGTAAAGTTTTGTAACATCGCCGGACGTGTGTCGAACTAAGGAGCGGATACGCTGGGGTTCTTATCCCGTCGGTGGTAAATGTTTTTTCCCATACATCATCTTTATTTTTTCAATTTCTTATATTATTTATTCATGTGATTTTAACAATATTTTTTTAATGTTTTAAAAATATTGAAGTAACATTGATTAGGCAATGAATATTTATATTATTGTGTTCGTCTACGATTTCCGCCAGATATGAAATTGCTTGTGAAAATTGGTAAGATTCCGTGAAAAGAATTTTGAACTCTACGTCTGTCATTTCCAGAAAATCAAGAAATCAATACTGTTTGAAATGGAATCTTTTTGCGGTTCCAATTGTTTTGACCATCTTAATCGGCTATGCCCTTTTAAATCTTATCACCTATACTTGCACAGTACCGAATGACAGGCTGTTGGAACTTCCAACTTCCAACTTGGTTTCACGTTAATTTTCAACATTATAAACAATTTTGCGACAACACATTTTTACGACTGTACAGTGAACCGGAGTATAATATAAAGGAATATATAAAATACCGTTCTTTACAGATCACATCTAGTTATTTACATAAATCTAGGAAATAGTTGTTATTGCATAATTATTTTCAATAAGGGTTATACAAATTCTGAATCAACATTTCACTATCAAAATATATAATAAAACATCGCAAACATTTAGCATTGTCAATATACTAAAATGCTTGATAATATCAATGTGCTGATCTTCCTGCTGTAACTCGCATCATGTCATTTTACGCCTGATTTTATTTCGAGCCGTTCGCTTCGTTGCGAGCAGCTCGCATCGTGCGAGTACTCGACTCGACTCGAAAAGCGAGTCCCGGCTCGACTGGACCCGAGCTCGGCTCGCATATGCGAGCGTGGCTGCAGGCCTAGTGCCAGGTGGGTGCTGGGATCGGTCGGTAACGGCCCCAATGTCGAGATACTCTCGTCGGTGGTGGAACTAAGAAAGTGGAACTATCACTGATCTCAAATACCAACATCGCTAAACATGCCGCGCTCGCTACCTAAATAGAACATTTGCTCGTGAATTACGGAAGAAACGTCAGTGACATAGGCAATAAATAAACGGATAATGCGTAGAATGAGAATAATTATTTTTTATTGTATAATTTCATTACACTATTATTGCCTTCTTATTTTCCATATTATTCACCATTGTAATCATTGTTTTATAATCGATAGTTTATAGGTGAAATTAATTAATTTGGAACTTATTGCGATATTTATAAAATAATGATTATTCAACAAAATATATTCTGTAATAGTTATAGAATAAAAAAAAAAAGAATAAATACAATATTCAAGTAATGACAAAATTCAATCGTTCTTATTGTGATCCGTAGTAACAAACACAGAAAATTATTTTTTTACTTATTTAACCGATAATACCACTTCTAATGCTGGACTGCAATTATTCAAGTAAAGGTAGTAACGAAATAAAAGTGTTATGTAATGAAACTAACTTTCGACGGATCTTATCCATATAAAGCTATTTGGTGGCAGTATTATTTGATTTATTCAAACTACGAGAAATTTTTTCATCTTTCATCTGTATCATTTATTCGAAGGCTTCAAATAAATGCTCGAATAACTTTTGCCGAGTGCCGAGCTTCAAAGACCCAGCGACGACAGACGACATACAATGTAAACGGATGGAGAATCGCGCACGTATGAAAGTTTAAACTTTCTGATTTTTTTGTTACAAACTGTGGTCGTAAAAAAAATGAAAAACCTCCAAAAAATCGGAAAAATGCAGATTTCTCAAAAATTTGAAAACATGCTATTCTACTGTTTAGTTCCTTGTTAAAGTACTATAACAGGCAGTGTCGTCAATTTTTTTTAGATTTTTTGTTGTGGGACATCATCGTCAAAAAACAATAAAAACCGAATTTTTTCGACGTTTTTGCTATTAGGAGGAAAGTTACACTTGTTGGTTTTATCGCAGCTATATATTAAGTAATTTTTAGCATTATTAAATTGAAACAAGTAATTCTTTGACCTAAGAAATGTGATTTAAGAGAAAGAATAAATTGTATTTTGTGTGATATATACCAGAATGTTCGTAAAGTTTTGTAACATCGCCGGACGTGTGTCGAACTAAGGAGCGGATACGCTGGGGTTCTTATCCCGTCGGTGGTAAATGTTTTTTCCCATACATCATCTTTATTTTTTCAATTTCTTATATTATTTATTCATGTGATTTTAACAATATTTTTTTAATGTTTTAAAAATATTGAAGTAACATTGATTAGGCAATGAATATTTATATTATTGTGTTCGTCTACGATTTCCGCCAGATATGAAATTGCTTGTGAAAATTGGTAAGATTCCGTGAAAAGAATTTTGAAATCTACGTCTGTCATTTCCAGAAAATCAAGAAATCAATACTGTTTGAAATGGAATCTTTTTGCGGTTCCAATTGTTTTGACCATCTTAATCGGCTATGCCCTTTTAAATCTTATCACCTATACTTGCACAGTACCGAATGACAGGCTGTTGGAACTTCCAACTTCCAACTTGGTTTCACGTTAATTTTCAACATTATAAACAATTTTGCGACAACACATTTTTACGACTGTACAGTGAACCGGAGTATAATATAAAGGAATATATAAAATACCGTTCTTTACAGATCACATCTAGTTATTTACATAAATCTAAATAGTTGTTATTGCATAATTATTTTCAATAAGGGTTATACAAATTCTGAATCAACATTTCACTATCAAAATATATAATAAAACATCGCAAACATTTAGCATTGTCAATATACTAAAATGCTTGATAATATCAATGTGCTGATCTTCCTGCTGTAACTCGCATCATGTCATTTTACGCCTGATTTTATTTCGAGCCGTTCGCTTCGTTGCGAGCAGCTCGCATCGTGCGAGTACTCGACTCGACTCGAAAAGCGAGTCCCGGCTCGACTGGACCCGAGCTCGGCTCGCATATGCGAGCTTGGCTGCAGGCCTAGTGCCAGGTGGGTGCTGGGATCGGTCGGTAACGGCCCCAATGTCGAGATACTCTCGTCGGTTGTGGAACTAAGAAAGTGGAACTATCACTGATCTCAAATACCAACATCGCTAAACATGCCGCGCTCGCTACCTAAATAGAACATTTGCTCGTGAATTACGGAAGAAACGTCAGTGACATAGGCAATAAATAAACGGATAATGCGTAGAATGAAAATAATTATTTTTTATTGTATAATTTCATTACACTATTATTGCCTTCTTATTTTCCATATTATTCACCATTGTAATCATTGTTTTATAATCGATAGTTTATAGGTGTAATTAATTAATTTGGAACTTATTGCGATATTTATAAAATAATGATTATTCAACAAAATATATTCTGTAATAGTTATAGAATGAAAAAAAAAAGAATAAATACAATATTCAAGTAATGACAAAATTCAATCGTTCTTATTGTGATCCGTAGTAACAAACACAGAAAATTATTTTTTTTTACTTATTTAACCGATAATACCACTTCTAATGCTGGACTGCAATTATTCAAGTAAAGGTAGTAACGAAATAAAAGTGTTATGTAATGAAACTAACTTTCGACGGATCTTATCCATATAAAGCTATTTGGTGGCAGTATTATTTGATTTATTCAAACTACGAGAAATTTTTTCATCTTTCATCTGTATCATTTATTCGAAGGCTTCAAATAAATGCTCGAATAACTTTTGCCGAGTGCCGAGCTTCAAAGACCCAGCGACGACAGACGACATACAATGTAAACGGATGGAGAATCGCGCACGTATGAAAGTTTAAACTTTCTGATTTTTTTGTTACAAACTGTGGTCGTAAAAAAAATGAAAAACCTCCAAAAAATCGGAAAAATGCTATTCTACTGTTTAGTTCCTTGTTAAAGTACTATAACAGGCAGTGTCGTCAATTTTTTTTAGATTTTTTGTTGTGGGACATCATCGTCAAAAAACAATAAAAACCGAATTTTTTCGACGTTTTTGCTATTAGGAGGAAAGTTACACTTGTTGGTTTTATCGCAGCTATATATTAAGTAATTTTTAGCATTATTAAATTGAAACAAGTAATTCTTTGACCTAAGAAATGTGATTTTAGAGAAAGAATAAATTGTATTTTGTGTGATATATACCAGAATGTTCGTAAAGTTTTGTAACATCGCCGGACGTGTGTCGAACTAAGGAGCGGATACGCTGGGGTTCTTATCCCGTCGGTGGTAAATGTTTTTTCCCATACATCATCTTTATTTTTTCAATTTCTTATATTATTTATTCATGTGATTTTAACAATATTTTTTTAATGTTTTAAAAATATTGAAGTAACATTGATTAGGCAATGAATATTTATATTATTGTGTTCGTCTACGATTTCCGCCAGATATGAAATTGCTTGTGAAAATTGGTAAGATTCCGTGAAAAGAATTTTGAACTCTACGTCTGTCATTTCCAGAAAATCAAGAAATCAATACTGTTTGAAATGGAATCTTTTTGCGGTTCCAATTGTTTTGACCATCTTAATCGGCTATGCCCTTTTAAATCTTATCACCTATACTTGCACAGTACCGAATGACAGGCTGTTGGAACTTCCAACTTCCAACTTGGTTTCACGTTAATTTTCAACATTATAAACAATTTTGCGACAACACATTTTTACGACTGTACAGTGAACCGGAGTATAATATAAAGGAATATATAAAATACCGTTCTTTACAGATCACATCTAGTTATTTACATAAATCTAGGAAATAGTTGTTATTGCATAATTATTTTCAATAAGGGTTATACAAATTCTGAATCAACATTTCACTATCAAAATATATAATAAAACATCGCAAACATTTAGCATTGTCAATATACTAAAATGCTTGATAATATCAATGTGCTGATCTTCCTGCTGTAACTCGCATCATGTCATTTTACGCCTGATTTTATTTCGAGCCGTTCGCTTCGTTGCGAGCAGCTCGCATCGTGCGAGTACTCGACTCGACTCGAAAAGCGAGTCCCGGCTCGACTGGACCCGAGCTCGGCTCGCATATGCGAGCTTGGCTGCAGGCCTAGTGCCAGGTGGGTGCTGGGATCGGTCGGTAACGGCCCCAATGTCGAGATACTCTCGTCGGTTGTGGAACTAAGAAGGTGGAACTATCACTGATCTCAAATACCAACATCGCTAAACATGCGCGCTCGCTACCTAAATAGAACATTTGCTCGTGAATTACGGAAGAAACGTCAGTGACATAGGCAATAAATAAACGGATAATGCGTAGAATGAGAATAATTATTTTTTATTGTATAATTTCATTACACTATTATTGCCTTCTTATTTTCCATATTGTGCACCATTGTAATCATTATTTTATAATCGATAGTTTATAGGTGAAATTAATTAATTTGGAACTTATTGCGATATTTATAAAATAATGATTATTCAACAAAATATATTCTGTAATAGTTATAGAATAAAAAAAAAGAATAAATACAATATTCAAGTAATGACAAAATTCAATCGTTCTTATTGTGATCCGTAGTAACAAACACAGAAAATTATTTTTTTACTTATTTAACCGATAATACCACTTCTAATGCTGGACTGCAATTATTCAAGTAAAGGTAGTAACGAAATAAAAGTGTTATGTAATGAAACTAACTTCGACGGATCTTATCCATATAAAGCTATTTGGTGGCAGTATTATTGCTATTTGTACAGACACACAGATACACAGATTCTTATATCTTGCAATGCACGTTGTTTTTTTTCTCCGTCAACCGATTTCGATGAAATTTTCAGCTTCTGTATCCCTAACATAGAGGTACAGATAAAAGTTTTGAAAAGTGTCTGTCATTTTAAGTTTTTAATTATAATTGTATTGATTGCTATTTTTTATACCTTATAGAATTGTTTCTTTACATTTAATATTCTTTATATTTTATCAGCAATAAACTTTATGTATAATCATTAATTGTATTGTTAAATTTAACTTTCTGTGAGTAATTGTCAATACATATACATTAGTAACCACATCTATTTGTCCGCGGCGAAAACCAAGCTGTCGAACTCGAGGCGGGAAGGACTCGCCGCGTCTCTTTCTTTTCATATGCTGTCCTTCTTTGCGTCCGAAACTTCCGTCGTTCATTACACAAGTAAATATCATCGGAATTTTGTCATATTTGGTACCGTTTTCCTTAGAAAAATGCCACGAGTATGTTGGTGAAAGTCCGATAGAAAAATAATTAATAATGAAAAAGTTTATTTTTTTATTTAAAGGCCTGAGCTCACGCCAGTCTTTCATCTTTTCCGAACGCTTCGACTCTCCGCGGCTCTTTCTTTCCATACGCTGTCCTTCTTCGCGTCCGAAACATCAATCGTTCATTACACAAGTAATTATCATCGGAATTATATCATATTAAGTTTCATTTTAATCAGAAAAATGTCACGAATATGTTGGTAAAAGTTAAAAAAAAAAATAAC
>NW_027489884.1:0-21425 GCF_050948215.1 Halictus rubicundus | reverse complement strand
GACAGAGGTTAGGATAGTATGGAGGATGGGATAGGATAGAGGATAGGATAGGATAGAGGATAGGATAGGATAGAGGATAGGATAGGATAGATGATAGGATAGGATAGAGGAGAGGATAGGATAGAGGATAGGATAGGATAGAGGATTGGATAGGATAGAGGATAGGATAGGATAGAGGATAGAATAGGATAGAGGATAGGATAGGATAGAGGATAGGATAGGATAGAGGATATTGTAGGATAGAGGATATAATAGGATATAGGATAGGATAGAGGATATTATAGTATAGAGGATAGGATAGGATAGAGGAGAGGATAGGATAGAGGATAGGAAAGAGGATAGGATATAATACAGTATAGGATAGGATTGAGTATAGGATGGGATAGAGGATAGGATAGGGTATTGGATAGGATAGAGGATAGGATAGGATAGAGGATAGGATAGGATAGAGGATAGGATAGGATATAGGATTGGATAGGATAGAGGATAGGATAGGATAGAGGATAGGATAGGATAGAGTATATGATAGGATAGAGGATAGGAGAGGGTAGAGGATAGGATAGGATAGAGGATAGGATAGGATAGAGGATAGGACAGGATAGAGGGTAGGATAGGATAGAGGAAAAGATAGGATAGAGGATAGGATAGGATAGAGTATAGGATAGGATAGAGGATAGGATTGGATAGAGGGTAGGATAGGATAGAGGATAGGATAGGATAGAGGATAGGATAGGATAGAGGATAGGATAGGATAGAGGATAGGATAGGATAGAGGATAGGATAGGATAGAGCATAGGATTAGATAGAGGATAGGATAGAGGATAGGATAGAGGATAAGATAGGATAGAGGAGAGGATAGGATACAGGATAGGATAGGATAGGATAGAGGATAGGATAGGATAGGATAGAGGATAGGATAGGATAGAGGATAGGATAGGATAGAGGATAGGATAGGATAGGATAGAGGATAGGATAGGATAGAGGATATGATAGAATAGAGGATAGGATAGGATAGAGTATAGGATTGGATAGAGTATAGGATAGGATAGAGAATAGGATAGGATAGAGGATATTATAGGGTAGAGGATAGGATAGGATAGAGGATATGATACGATAGAGGATAGGAAAGAGGATAGGATATAATACAGTATAGGATAGGATTGAGTATAGGATGGGATAGAGGATAGGATAGGGTATTCGATAGGAATAGAGGAGAGGATAGGATAGGATAGAGGATAGGATAGGGTAGAGGATAGGATAGGATAGAGGATACGATATGATAGAGGATAGGAAAGACGATAGGATATAATACAGTATAGGATAGGATTGAGTATAGGATGGGATAGAGGATAGGATAGGGTATTGGATAGGATAGAGGATAGGATAGGATAGAGGATAGGATAGGATAGAGGATAGGATAGGATAGAGGATAGGATAGGATAGAGGATAGGATAGGATAGAGGATAGGATAGGATAGAGGATAGGAGAGGATAGAGGATATTGTAGGATAGAGGATATTGTAGGATAGAGGATAGGATAGGATAGAGGATAGGATAGGATAGAGGATAGGATAGGATAGAGGTTAGGATAGTATGGAGGATGGTATAGGATAGAGGATAGGATAGGATAGAGGGTAGGATAGGATAGAGGATAGGATAGGATAGAGGATAGGATAGGATAGAGGATAGGATAGGATAGAGGATAGGATAGGATAGAGGTTAGGATAGGATAGAGGATAGGATAGGATAGGATAGAGGGTAGGGTAGAATTTGGATAGGATAGGATAGAGAATAGGATAGGATAGAGGATATTATAGGTTAGAGGATAGGATAGGATAGAGGATACGATATGATAGAGGATAGGAAAGAGGATAGGATATAATACAGTATAGGATAGGATTGAGTATAGGATGGGATAGAGGATAGGATAGGGTTTTGGATAGGATAGAGGATAGGTTAGGATAGAGGATAGGATAGGATAGAGGATATTGTAGGATAGAGGATAGGATAGGATAGAGGATAGCATAGGATAGAGGATAGGGTAGGATAGAGGATAGGATAGGATAGAGGATAGGATAATATAGAGTATACGATATGTTAGAGAATAGGAATGAGGATAGGATATAATACAGTATAGGATAGGATTGAGTATAGGATGGGATAGAGGATAGGATAGGGGACTGGATAGGAAAGAGGATAGGATAGGATAGAGGATAGGATAGGCAAGAGGACAGGATAGGATAGAGGATAGGATAGGATAGAGAATATTGTAGGATAGAGGATAGGATAGGATAGAGGATAGGATAGGATAGATGATAGGATAGGATAGAGCATAGGATTAGATAGAGGATAGGATAGAATAGAGGATAGGATAGAGGATAGGATAGGATAGAGGATAGGATAGGATAGAGGATAGGATAGGATAGAGGAGAGGATAGGATAGAGGATAGGATAGGATAGAGGATAGGATAGGATAGAGGATAGGATAGGATAGGATAGAGGAGAGGATAGGATAGAGGATAGGATAGGATAGAGGATAGGATAGAATAGAGGATAGGATAGGATAGAGTATAGGATTGGATAGAGTATAGGATAGGATAGAGAATAGGATAGGATAGAGGATATTATAGGGTAGAGGATAGGATAGGATAGAGGATATGATACGATAGAGGATAGGAAAGAGGATAGGATATAATACAGTATAGGATAGGATTGAGTATAGGATGGGATAGAGGATAGGATAGGGTATTCGATAGGAATAGAGGATAGGATAGGATAGAGGATAGGATAGGATAGAGGATAGGATAGGGTAGAGGATAGGATAGGATAGAGGATACGATATGATAGAGGATAGGAAAGACGATAGGATATAATACAGTATAGGATAGGATTGAGTATAGGATGGGATAGAGGATAGGATAGGGTATTGGATAGGATAGAGTATAGGATAGGATAGAGGATAGGATAGGATAGAGGATAGGATAGGATAGGATAGAGGATATTGTAGGATAGAGGATATAATAGGATATAGGATAGGATAGAGGATAGGATAGGATAGAGGATAGGATAGAGGATAGGATAGAGGATAGGATAGGATAGAGGATAGGATATAATACAGTATAGGATAGGATTGAGTATAGGATGGGATAGAGGATAGGATAGGGAATTCGATAGGATAGAGGATAGGATAGGATAGAGGATAGGATAGGATAGAGGATAGGATAGGATAGAGTATATGATAGGATAGAGGATAGGAGAGGGTAGAGGATAGGATAGGATAGAGGATACGATATGATAGAGGATAGGAAAGTGGATAGAATATAATACAGTATAGGATAGGATTGAGTATAGGCTGGGATAGAGGATAGGATAGGATAGAGGATAGGATAGGATAGAGGATAGGATAGGATAGAGGTTAGGATAGTATGGAGGATGGGATAGCATAGAGGATAGGATAGGATAGAAGATAGGATAGGATAGAGGATAGGATAGGATAGAGGAGAGGATAGGATAGAGGATAGGATAGGATAGAGGATAGGATAGGATAGGATAGAGGGTAGGGTAGAATTTGGATAGGATACAGGATAGGATAGAATAGAGGATAGGATAGGATAGGATAGAGAATAGGATAGGATAGAGGATATTATAGGTTAGAGGATAGGATAGGATAGAGGATACGATATGATAGAGGATAGGAAAGAGGATAGCATATAATACAGTATAGGATAGGATTGAGTATAGGATGGGATAGAGGATAGGATAGGGTTTTGGATAGGATAGAGGATAGGTTAGGATAGAGGATAGGATAGGATAGAGGATAGGTTAGGATAGAGGATAGGATAGGATAGAGGATATTGTAGGATAGAGGATAGGATAGGATAGAGGATAGGATAGGATAGAGGATAGGTTAGGATAGAGGATAGGATAGGATAGAGGATATTGTAGGATAGAGGATAGGATAGGATAGAGGATAGGATAGGATAGAGGATAGGGTAGGATAGAGGATAGGATAGGATAGAGGATAGGATAATATAGAGTATACGATATGTTAGAGAATAGGAAAGAGGATAGGATATAATACAGTATAGGATAGGATTGAGTACAGGATAGGATAGAGGATAGGATAGGCAAGAGGACAGGATAGGATAGATGATAGGATAGGATAGAGGATATTGTAGGATAGAGGATAGGATAGGATAGAGGATAGGATAGGATAGAGGAAAGGATAGGATAGAGGATAGGAAAGGATAGAGGATAGGATAGGATAGAGGATAGGATAGGATAGAGGTTAGGATAGTATAGAGGATAGGATAGGATAGAGGATAGGATAGGATAGAGGATAGGATAGGATAGAGGATAGGATAGGATAGAGGGTAGGATAGGATAGAGGATAGGATAGGATAGAGGATAGGATAGGATAGAGGATAGGATAGGATAGAGGATATGGTATGATAGAGGATAGGATGGGATAGAGTATAGGATAGGATAGAGGATAGGATAGGATAGAGGGTAGGATAGGATACAGGATAGGATAGGATAGAGGATAGCATAGGATAGAGTATAGGATAGGATAGAGGATAGGATAGGATAGAGGGTAGGATAGGATAGAGGATAGGATAGGATAGAGGATAGGATAGGATAGAGGATAGGATAGGATAGAGGATAGGATAGGATAGAGGAGAGGATAGGATAGAGGATAGGATAGGATAGAGGATAGGATAGGGTAGAGGATAGGATAGGATAGAGGATAGGATAGGATAGGATAGAGGATAGGATAGGATAGAGAATAGGCTAGGTTAGAGGAAAGGATAGGATAGAGGATACGATATGATAGAGGATAGGAAAGAGGATAGGATATAATACAGTATAGGATAGGATTGAGTATAGGATGGGATAGAGGATAGGATAGGGTATTGGATAGGATAGAGGATAGGATAGGATAGAGGATAGGATAGGATAGAGGATAGGATAGGATAGAGGATAGAATAGGATAGAGGATAGGATAGGATAGAGGATATTGTAGGATAGAGGATATAATAGGATATAGGATAGGATAGAGGATATTATAGTATAGAGGATACGATAGGATAGAGGAGAGGATAGGATAGGATAGAGGATAGGATAGGATAGAGGATAGAATAGGATAGAGGATAGGATAGGATAGAGGATAGGATAGGATAGAGGATATTGTAGGATAGAGGATATAATAGGATATAGGATAGGATAGAGGATATTATAGTATAGAGGATAGGATAGGATAGAGGAGAGGATAGGATAGAGGATAGGAAAGAGGATAGGATATAATACAGTATAGGATAGGATTGAGTACAGGATGGGATAGAGGATAGGATAGGGTATTGGATAGGATAGAGGATAGGATAGGATAGAGGATAGGATAGGATAGAGGATAGGATAGGATAGAGGATTGGATAGGATAGAGGATAGGATAGGATAGAGGATAGGATAGGATAGAGGATAGGATAGGATAGGATAGAGGATAGGATAGGATAGAGGATATTGTAGGATAGAGGATATAATAGGATATAGGATAGGATAGAGGATAGGATACGATAGAGGATAGGATAGGATAGAGGTGAGGATAGGATAGATGATAGGATAGGATAGAGGATAGGATAGGATAGAGGATATTGTAGGATAGAGGATAGGATAGGATAGAGGATAGGATAGGATAGAGGATAGGATAGGATAGGATAGAGGATAGGATAGGATAGAGGTGAGGATAGGATAGATGATAGGATAGGATAGAGGATAGGATAGGATAGAGGATAGGATAGGATAGAGGATATTGTAGGATAGAGGATAGGATAGGATTGAGTATAGGATGGGATAGAGGATAGGATAGGGTATTGGATAGGATAGAGGATAGGATAGGATAGAGGATAGGATAGGATAGAGGATAGGATAGGATAGAGGATTGGATAGGATAGAGGATAGGATAGGATAGAGGATAGGATAGGATAGAGGATAGGATAGGATAGGATAGAGGATAGGATAGGATAGAGGATATTGTAGGATAGAGGATATAATAGGATATAGGATAGGATAGAGGATAGGATACGATAGAGGATAGGATAGGATAGAGGTGAGGATAGGATAGATGATAGGATAGGATAGAGGATAGGATAGGATAGAGGATAGGATAGGATAGAGGATATTGTAGGATAGAGGATAGGATAGGATAGAGTATAGGATAGGATAGAGGATAGGATAGGATAGAGGGTAGGATAGGATAGAGGATAGGATAGGATAGAGGATAGGATAGGATAGAGTATAGGATAGGATAGAGGATAGGATAGGATAGATGGTAGGATAGGATAGAGGATAGGATAGGATAGAGGATAAGATAGGATAGAGGATAGGATAGGATAGAGGATAGGATAGGATAGAGGATAGGATAGGGTAGGATAGAGGATAGGATAGGATAGGATAGAGGATAGGATAGGATAGAGGATAGGATAGGATAGAGGATAGGATAGGATAGGATAGAGGATAGGATAGAGGATAGGATAGAGGGTAGGATAGGATAGAGGATAGGATAGGATAGAGGATAGGATAGGATAGAGGATAGGATAGGATAGAGGATAGGATAGGATAGAGGATAGGATAGGATAGAGGATAGGGTAGGATAGAGGATAGGATAGGATAGAGGATAGGATAGGATAGAGGATAGGAGAGGATAGAGGATATTGTAGGATAGAGGATAGGATAGGATAGAGGATAGGATAGGATAGAGGACAGGATAGGACAGAGGTTAGGATAGTATGGAGGATGGGATAGGATAGAGGATAGGATAGGATAGAGGATAGGATAGGATAGAGGATAGGATAGGATAGATGATAGGATAGGATAGAGGAGAGGATAGGATAGAGGATAGGATAGGATAGAGGATTGGATAGGATAGAGGATAGGATAGGATAGAGGATAGAATAGGATAGAGGATAGGATAGGATAGAGGATAGGATAGGATAGAGGATATTGTAGGATAGAGGATATAATAGGATATAGGATAGGATAGAGGATATTATAGTATAGAGGATAGGATAGGATAGAGGAGAGGATAGGATAGAGGATAGGAAAGAGGATAGGATATAATACAGTATAGGATAGGATTGAGTATAGGATGGGATAGAGGATAGGATAGGGTATTGGATAGGATAGAGGATAGGATAGGATAGAGGATAGGATAGGATAGAGGATAGGATAGGATATAGGATTGGATAGGATAGAGGATAGGATAGGATAGAGGATAGGATAGGATACAGGATAGGATAGGATAGGATAGAGGATAGGATAGGATAGAGGATATTGTAGGATAGAGGATATAATAGGATATAGGATAGGATAGAGGATAGGATACGATAGAGTATAGGATAGGATAGAGGTGAGGATAGGATAGATGATAGGATAGGATAGAGGATAGGATAGGATAGAGGATAGGATAGGATAGAGGATATTGTAGGATAGAGGATAGGATAGGATAGAGTATAGGATAGGATAGAGGATAGGATAGGATAGAGGGTAGGATAGGATAGAGGATAGGATAGGATAGAGGATAGGATAGAATAGAGTATAGGATAGGATAGAGGATAGGATAGGATAGAGGGTAGGATAGGATAGAGGATAGGATAGGATAGAGGATAAGATAGGATAGAGGATAGGATAGGATAGAGGATAGGATAGGATAGAGGATAGGATAGGGTAGGATAGAGGATAGGATAGGATAGGATAGAGGATAGGATAGGATAGAGGATAGGATAGGATAGGATAGAGGATAGGATAGAGGATAGGATAGAGGGTAGGATAGGATAGAGGATAGGATAGGATAGAGGATAGGATAGGATAGAGGATAGGATAGGATAGAGGATAGGATAGGATAGAGGATAGGATAGGATAGAGGATAGGGTAGGATAGAGGATAGGATAGGATAGAGGATAGGATAGGATAGAGGATAGGAGAGGATAGAGGATATTGTAGGATAGAGGATAGGATAGGATAGAGGATAGGATAGGATAGAGGACAGGATAGGACAGAGGTTAGGATAGTATGGAGGATGGGATAGGATAGAGGATAGGATAGGATAGAGGATAGGATAGGTTAGAGGATAGGATAGGATAGATGATAGGATAGGATAGAGGAGAGGATAGGATAGAGGATAGGATAGGATAGAGGATTGGATAGGATAGAGGATAGGATAGGATAGGATAGAGGGTAGGGTAGAATTTGGATAGGATACAGGATAGGATAGAATAGAGGATAGGATAGGATAGAGGATAGGATAGGATAAATTATAGGATAGGATAGATCATAGGATAGGATAGAGGGTAGGATAGGATAGAGGATAGGATAGGATAGAGGATAGGATAGGATAGGGGATAGGATAGGATAGAGGATAGGATAGGATAGAGCATAGGATTAGATAGAGGATAGGATAGGATAGAGGATAGGATAGGATAGAGGATAGGATAGGATAGAGGATAGGATAGGATAGAGGATTGGATAGGATAGAGGATAGGATAGGATAGAGGATAGGATAGGATAGAGGATAGGATAGGATAGGATAGAGGATAGGATAGGATAGAGGATATTGTAGGATAGAGGATATAATAGGATATAGGATAGGATAGAGGATAGGATAGGATAGAGGAGAGGATAGGATAGAGGATAGGATAGGATAGAGGATAGGATAGGATAGAGGAGAGGATAGGATAGAGGATAGGATAGGATAGAGGATTGGATAGGATAGAGGATAGGATAGGATAGGATAGAGGGTAGGGTAGAATTTGGATAGGATACAGGATAGGATAGAATAGAGGATAGGATAGGATAGAGAATAGGATAGGATAGAGGATATTATAGGTTAGAGGATAGGATAGGATAGAGGATACGATATGATAGAGGATAGGAAAGAGGATAGGATATAATACAGTATAGGATAGGATTGAGTATAGGATGGGATAGAGGATAGGATAGGGTTTTGGATAGGATAGAGGATAGGTTAGGATAGAGGATAGGATAGGATAGAGGATATTGTAGGATAGAGGATAGGATAGGATAGAGTATAGGATAGGATAGAGGATAGGATAGGATAGAGGGTAGGATAGGATAGAGGATAGGATAGGATAGAGGATAGGATAGGATAGAGGATAGGATAGGATAGAGGATAGGATAGGATAGAGGATAGGATAGGATAGAGGATAGGATAGGGTAGGATAGAGGATAGGATAGGATAGGATAGAGGATAGGATAGGATAGAGGATAGGATAGGATAGGATAGGATAGAGGATAGGATAGGATAGAGGGTAGGATAGGATAGAGGATAGGATAGGATAGAGGATAGGATAGGATAGAGGATAGGAGAGGATAGAGGATATTGTAGGATAGAGGATAGGATAGGATAGAGGATAGGATAGGATAGAGGATAGGATAGGATAGAGGATAGGATAGGATAGAGGTTAGGATAGTATGGAGGATGGGATAGGATAGAGGATAGGATAGGATAGAGGATAGGATAGGATAGAGGATATTGTAGGATAGAGGATAGGATAGGATAGAGGATAGGATAGGATAGAGGATATTGTAGGATAGAGGATAGGATAGGATAGAGGATAGGATAGGATAGAGGATATTGTAGGATAGAGGATAGGATAGGATAGAGGATAGGATAGGATAGAGGATAGGATAGGATAGGATAGAGGATAGGGTAGGATAGAGGATAGGCTAGGATAGAGGATAGGATAGGCAAGAGGACAGGATAGGATAGAGGATAGGATAGGATAGAGGATATTGTAGGATAGGATAGAGGATATTGTAGGATAGAGGATAGGATAGGATAGAGGATAGGATAGGATAGAGGAAAGGATAGGATACAGGATAGGATAGGATAGAGGATAGGATAGGATAGAGGGTAGGATAGGATAGAGGATAGGATAGGATAGAGGATAGGATAGGATAGAGGATAGGAGAGGATAGAGGATATTGTAGGATAGAGGATAGGATAGGATAGAGGATATGATACGATAGAGGATAGGATAGGATAGAGTATAGGATAGGATAGAGGATAGGATAGGATAGAGGGTAGGATAGGATAGAGGATAGGAGAGGATAGAGGATATTGTAGGATAGAGGATTGGATAGGATAGAGGATAGGATAGGATAGAGGATAGGATAGGATAGAGGATAGGATAGGATAGAGGTTAGGATAGTATGGAGGATGGGATAGGATAGAGGATAGGATAGGATAGAGGATAGGATAGGATAGAGGATAGGATAAGATAGAGGATACGATATGATAGAGGATAGGAAAGAGGATAGGATATAATACAGTATAGGATAGGATTGAGTGTAGGATGGGATAGAGGATAGGATAGGGTTTTGGATATGATAGAGGATAGGTTAGGATAGAGGATAGGATAGGATAGAGGATATTGTAGGATAGAGGATAGGATAGGATAGAGTATAGGATAGGATAGAGGATAGGATTGGATAGAGGGTAGGATAGGATAGAGGATAGGATAGCATAGAGTATAGGATAGGATAGAGTATAGGATAGGATAGAGGATAGGATAGGATAGAGGATAGGATAGGATAGAGGATAGGATAGGGTAGGATAGAGGATAGGATAGGATAGGATAGAGGATAGGATACGATAGAGGATAGGATAGGATAGGATAGAGGATATAATAGAGGATAGGATAGAGGATAGGATAGGATAGGATAGAGGACAGGATAGGATAGAGGATAGGATAGGATAGAGGATATTGTAGGATAGAGGATAGGATAGGATAGAGGATAGGATAGGATAGAGGATAGGATAGGATAGAGGTTAGGATAGGATAGAGGATAGGATAGGATAGAGGATAGGAGAGGATAGAGGATATTGTAGGATAGAGGATAGGATAGGATAGAGGATATGATACGATAGAGGATAGGATGGGATAGAGTATAGGATAGGATAGAGGATAGGATAGGATAGAGGGTAGGATAGGATAGAGGATAGGATAGGATAGAGGATAGGATAGGATAGAGGATAGGAGAGGATAGAGGATATTGTAGGATAGAGGATTGGATAGGATAGAGGATAGGATAGGATAGAGGATAGGATAGGATAGAGGATAGGATAGGATAGAGGTTAGGATAGTATGGAGGATGGGATAGGATAGAGGATAGGATAGGATAGAGGATAGGATAGGATAGAGGATAGGATAGGATAGAGGATAGGATAGGATAGAGGATAGGAAAGAGGATAGGATATAATACAGTATAGGATAGGATTGAGTGTAGGATGGGATAGAGGATAGGATAGGGTTTTGGATATGATAGAGGATAGGTTAGGATAGAGGATAGGATAGGATAGAGGATATTGTAGGATAGAGGATAGGATAGGATAGAGTATAGGATAGGATAGAGGATAGGATTGGATAGAGGGTAAAATAGGATAGAGGATAGGATAGCATAGAGTATAGGATAGGATAGAGTATAGGATAGGATAGAGGATAGGATAGGATAGAGGATAGGATAGGATAGAGGATAGGATAGGGTAGGATAGAGGATAGGATAGGATAGGATAGAGGATAGGATACGATAGAGGATAGGATAGGATAGGATAGAGGATATAATAGAGGATAGGATAGAGGATAGGATAGGATAGGATAGAGGACAGGATAGGATAGAGGATAGGATAGGATAGAGGATATTGTAGGATAGAGGATAGGATAGGATAGAGGATAGGATAGGATAGAGGATAGGATAGGATAGAGGTTAGGATAGTATAGAGGATAGGATAGGATAGAGGATAGGATAGGATAGAGGATAGGATAGGATAGAGGGTAGGATAGGATAGAGGATAGGATAGGATAGAGGATAGGATAGGATAGAGGATAGGATAGGATAGAGGATAGGATAGGATAGAGGATAGGATAGGATAGAGGATAGGATAGGATAGAGGATAGGATAGGATAGAGGATAGGATAGGATAGAGGATAGGATAGGATAGAGGATAGGATAGGATAGAGGATAGGATAGGATAGAAGATAGGATAGGATAGAGGATAGGATAGGATAGAGGATAGGATAGGATAGAGGATAGGATAGGATAGAGGATAGGATAGGATAGAGGATAGGATAGGATAGAGGTTAGGATAGTATAGAGGATAGGATAGGATAGAGGATAGGATAGGATAGAGGATAGGATAGGATAGAGGGTAGGATAGGATAGAGGATAGGATAGGATAGAGGATAGGATAGGATAGAGGATAGGATAGGATAGAGGATAGGATAGGATAGAGGTTAGGATAGTATAGAGGACAGGATAGGATAGAGGATAGGATAGGATAGAGGATAGGATAGGATAGAGGGTAGGATAGGATAGAGGATAGGATAGGATAGAGGATAGGATAGGATAGAGGATAGGGTAGGATAGAGATATGATACGATAGAGGATAGGATAGGATAGAGGATAGGATAGGATAGAGGATAGGATAGGATAGAGGATAGGATAGGATAGAGTATAGGATAGGATAGAGGATAGGATAGGATAGAGGATAGGATAGGATAGATGATAGGATAGGATAGAGGAGAGGATAGGATAGAGGATAGGATAGGATAGAGGATTGGATAGGATAGAGGATAGGATAGGATAGGATAGAGGGTAGGGTAGAATTTGGATAGGATACAGGATAGGATAGAATAGAGGATAGGATAGGATAGAGGATAGAATAGGATAAATTATAGGATAGGATAGAGGATAGGATAGGATAGAGGGTAGGATAGGATAGAGGATAGGATAGGATAGGGGATAGGATAGGATAGAGGATAGGATAGGATAGAGCATAGGATTAGATAGAGGATAGGATAGAATAGAGGATAGGATAGAGGATAGGATAGGATAGAGGATAGGATAGGATAGAGGATAGGATAGGATAGAGGATAGGATAGGATAGAGGAGAGGATAGGATAGAGGATAGGATAGGATAGAGGATAGGATAGGATAGGATAGAGGATAGGATAGGATAGGATAGAGGAGAGGATAGGATAGAGGATAGGATAGGATAGAGGATAGGATAGATTAGAGGATAGGATAGGATAGAGTATAGGATTGGATAGAGTATAGGATAGGATAGAGAATAGGATAGGATAGGATAGAGGATAGAATAGGATAGAGGATAGGATAGGATAGAGGATAGGATAGGATAGAGGATATTGTAGGATAGAGGATATAATAGGATATAGGATAGGATAGAGGATATTATAGTATAGAGGATAGGATAGGATAGAGGAGAGGATAGGATAGAGGATAGGATAGGATAGAGGATAGGATAGGATAGAGGATAGGATAGGATAGAGGATAGGATAGGATAGAGGATAGGATAGGATAGAGGATAGGATAGGATAGAGGATAGGATAGGATAGAGGATAGGATAGGATAGAGGATAGGATAGGATAGAGGATAGGATAGGATAGAGGATAGGATAGGATAGAGGATAGGATAGGATAGAGGATTGGATAGGATAGAGGATAGGATAGGATAGAGGATAGGATAGGATAGAGGATATTGTAGGATAGAGGATATAATAGGATATAGGATAGGATAGAGGATAGGATAGGATAGAGGAGAGGATAGGATAGAGGATAGGATAGGATAGAGGATAGGATAGGATAGAGGAGAGGATAGGATAGAGGATAGGATAGGATAGAGGATTGGATAGGATAGAGGATAGGATAGGATAGGATAGAGGGTAGGGTAGAATTTGGATAGGATACAGGATAGGATAGAATAGAGGATAGGATAGGATAGAGAATAGGATAGGATAGAGGATATTATAGGTTAGAGGATAGGATAGGATAGAGGATACGATATGATAGAGGATAGGAAAGAGGATAGGATATAATACAGTATAGGATAGGATTGAGTATAGGATGGGATAGAGGATAGGATGGGGTTTTGGATAGGATAGAGGATAGGTTAGGATAGAGGATAGGATAGGATAGAGGATATTGTAGGATAGAGGATAGGATAGGATAGAGTATAGGATAGGATAGAGGATAGGATAGGATAGAGGGTAGGATAGGATAAAGGATAGCATAGGATAGAGGATAGGATAGGATAGATGATAGGATAGGATAGAGGATAGGATAGGATAGAGGATAGGATAGGATAGAGGATAGGATAGGATAGAGGATAGGATAGGATAGAGGATAGGATAGGATAGAGGTTAGGATAGTATGGAGGATGGGATAGGATAGAGGATAGGATAGGATAGAGGATAGGATAGGATAGAGGATATTGTAGGATAGAGGATAGGATAGGATACAGGATAGGATAGGATAGAGGATAGGATAGGATAGGATAGAGGATAGGGTAGGATAGAGGATAGGATAGGATAAAGGATAGGATAGGATAGAGGATAGGATAGGATAGAGGTTAGGATAGTATGGAGGATGGGATAGGATAGAGGATAGGATAGGATAGAGGATAGGATAGGATAGAGGATAGGATAGGATAGAGGATACGATATGATAGAGGATAGGAAAGAGGATAGGATATAATACAGTATAGGATAGGATTGAGTGTAGGATGGGATAGAGGATAGGATAGGGTTTTGGATATGATAGAGGATAGGTTAGGATAGAGGATAGGATAGGATAGAGGATATTGTAGGATAGAGGATAGGATAGGATAGAGTATAGGATAGGATAGAGGATAGGATTGGATAGAGGGTAGGATAGGATAGAGGATAGGATAGCATAGAGTATAGGATAGGATAGAGTATAGGATAGGATAGAGGATAGGATAGGATAGAGGGTAGGATAGGATAGAGGATAGGATAGGATAGAGGATACGATAGGATAGAGGATAGGATAGGATAGAGGATAGGATAGGGTAGGATAGAGGATAGGATAGGATAGGATAGAGGATAGGATACGATAGAGGATAGGATAGGATAGGATAGAGGATATAATAGAGGATAGGATAGAGGATAGGATAGGATAGGATAGAGGACAGGATAGGATAGAGGATAGGATAGGATAGAGGATATTGTAGGATAGAGGATAGGATAGGATAGAGGATAGGATAGGATAGAGGATAGGATAGGATAGAGAATAGGATAGGATAGAGTATAGGATAGGATAGAGGATAGGATAGGATAGAGGGTAGGATAGGATAGAGGATAGGATAGGATAGAGGATAGGATAGGAAAGAGGAGAGGATAGGATAGAGGATAGGATAGGATAGAGGATAGGATAGGATAGAGGGTAGGATAGGATAGAGGATAGGATAGGATAGAGGATAGGATAGGATAGAGGATAGGATAGGATAGAGGATATGATATGATAGAGGATAGGATGGGATAGAGTATAGGATAGGATAGAGGATAGGATAGGATAGAGGGTAGGATAGGATAGAGGATAGGATAGGATAGAGAATAGGATAGGATAGAGTATAGGATAGGATAGAGGATAGGATAGGATAGAGGGTAGGATAGGATAGAGGATAGGATAGGATAGAGGATAGGATAGGATAGAGGATAGGATAGGATAGAGGATAGGATAGGATAGAGGATAGGATAGGATAGGATAGAGGATAGGATAGGATAGAGGATATTGTAGGATAGAGGATATAATAGGATATAGGATAGGATAGAGGATAGGATACGATAGAGGATAGGATAGGATAGAGTATAGGATAGGATAGAGGATAGGATAGGATAGAGGGTAGGATAGGATAGAGGATAGGATAGGATAGAGGATAGGATAGGATAGAGGATAGGATAGGATAGAGGATAGGATAGGATAGAGGATAGGATAGGATAGGATAGAGGATAGGATAGGATAGAGGATATTATAGGATAGAGGATATAATAGGATATAGGATAGGATAGAGGATAGGATACGATAGAGGATAGGATAGGATAGAGGATAGGATAGGATAGAGGAGAGGATAGGATAGAGGATAGGATAGGATAGAGGATAGGATATAATACAGTATAGGATAGGATTGAGTATAGGATGGGATAGAGGATAGGATAGGATAGAGGATATTGTAGGATAGAGGATATAATAGGATATAGGATAGGATAGAGGATAGGATAGGATAGAGGAGAGGATAGGATAGAGGATAGGATAGAGGATAGGATAGGATAGAGTATAGGATAGGATAGAGGATAGGATAGGGTAGAGGATAGGATAGGATAGAGGATACGATATGATAGAGGATAGGAAAGAGGATAGGATATAATACAGTATAGGATAGGATAGAGGATAGGATAGGATAGGGTTTTGGATAGGATAGAGGATAGGTTAGGATAGAGGATAGGATAGGATAGAGGATATTGTAGGATAGATGACAGGATAGGATAGAGTATAGGATAGGATAGAGGACAGGATAGGATAGAGGGTAGGATACGATAGAGGATAGGATAGGATAGAGGATAGGATAGGATAGAGGATAGGATAGGATAGAGTATAGGATAGGATAGAGGATAGGATAGGATAGAGGGTAGGATAGGATAGAGGATAGGATAGGATAGAGGATAGGATAGGCAAGAGGACAGGATAGGATAGAGGATAGGATACGATAGAGGATATTGTAGGGTAGAGGATATTGTAGGGTAGAGGATAGGATGGGGACCTAGGGGATATGGGCTTGGCAGTGGTGACTCGGATCCACTGCTAGGTATGCCACAGTGGTGGCGGTCATATTCCTAAAATCCTCCACGCTCCACCTCCTCGCGGTGGTCCCTGGGCACTCACGACTGTGGGTGGCTAACGGAGCGGGGGGTACGCGGCAGGAAGTAGCCTCGACGATGTGCGAGACAATGCCGGCGGGATCTTCGGATCCTGGTAGGGGCACCCTTGCCGGTAAGGTTCGCACGGAGGGGCGAAAACTGCCGAGTTGGGACGGGATTTTCGGTGACGGACCAGGGCAAGGCTGGGTGTTTCACAAAATTGACATGGACGGCACAAAGGAAAAGAGTTTAGTTTACGGTGCAGGGGAGGGATACCCCAGTACCGGCGCGACTGTTGGTGGGCGAGCAGGCCACAGCGCGTCGTTATCCAACGACTGCGAGCCGAAGGTGGTGGACCACTGGGCCCCTTCGGAGGTAAATACTACCAGCGAAGCTGTGGTGACGGAAACGTCATCACAGATTTCGGGAGATTCGGACGCGGGCGTGTCGCGCGCGGGAGCCGAGATGCGGGGGGCGGACGGAGCTCCGACGGGGAAGCGGCCCCGGCTGGAGCCGTCCGTGGCAGGAGGGGGGCTGCAGACGCGCAGCGGGAGGGTCGTCGGGGGGACCCCTGAGGAGGGCTCCTCGGGGGCGGGTGCTGAGCAGGTGCTCAGCGACCGCGCCGAGAGGGGCCAGCTCCACAAAATCGCGGAGCTAATGGAGTCCGCGGGGAAGCTGCCGACGGCGCAGCTGGCGGAGGAGGTGGAGGACGCGATGAGACGTGTGGAGGGCGTCTCCACCGTCTCCAGGGGCCTCAAGGGCAATTTTGCCAAGGAGCTCAGAGATTGCTCCGCGCTGGCCAGGGCCTATTGCACTACGCTGGTGCAGCGGGCATACACTGGCACGGCGTGGGGCAATAGCCAGGAGGTCGCCCGTCTCCGCCAACAGACCGAGGCCCTCGCCAAGGAGGTACAGGACCTCCGGGCGAGGCTTCGCGTCGCGGGGGCGGAGAAGCGGGCGGTCGCGGGAAAGACGGCCCCTGGGGCGGTACCCTCCGCCTCCTCAGGCGGGACCGCGGGGACGGGACCGGCGGCGGAAGCGGCGACGCGGGCGGCGGAGGGGGCGGGGGTACTGGACCCTCAAGCCCTTCTCCTCCGCGTCGACGCGATGGTGGCGGCCAGGAATGCCGAGCTGGAAACGAGAATGGAGAATCGTTTCCGGGCAATCCTGGCCGGGATGGTTCCGGCTCTCCAGGGCAGGGGGGGAGGGACGCGCGATGCCCCGCCGGTGGCTTCTCCGCCGGCGGTGGTCGAAACCAAGAGGACTGGGCCGGTGGTGGTGTCCAGCGCCGGGGTGGTGCCACCCGTGGACATCCCGCCGCCGGTCGACCCAGCCTCCTGGTCGGTGGCGAAGTCGAAGTCCGCGAGGAAGGCGGAGAGGAGGCGGGCAGCGGCGGAGGAGAGGGCGGCCATAGCCCTCGCCGCCGAGTTGGCGGCCGCTGCTTCGGCGAAACGGAGGACGGCGACCGGGGGTTCGGCGGTCGGCACGCGAAAGGGGGCCGGCGCGATCACGGCGAAGCCGTCAAGTGGGAGGGTTGTTGCCCTGGGGCGCGCCCCCAAGTCCGGGGCCGTGGCGATCACGATCCCCGAGAGCTGTAAGCTCACCTACGCGGGAGTGATCGCCAGGGCCAGAGAGGCAATAGACCTCAAGGCGCTGGGGATTGAGTCGGGGGTGCTCCCCAGGAGGACCAAGACGGGGGGGATCCTCCTGGAGGTAAAGGGCCCGGAGGGCCAAGAGAAGGCACGGGCCCTCTCCACGAGGGTCTCTGAGGCCTTACAAGGGACTGGGGTTAAAGTCGTCCAGGCCGTCAAGCGAGGCGAGTTGCGCGTCGCTGGCCTGGACGACTCGGTTAGCGCAAGGGAGGTCGCGGCGGCACTTGCGGCTGCGGGGGGGTGCTCGGAGGCCGAGTTCCGGGTCGGAGAGATCCGGAGGTCCGCCTCTGAGCGGGTGCTGGGCTCCTGTTGGGCCCAGGGCCCCCTCGCGGCCGTCAGGAAGGTGGTGGCGGGGGGCCGGCTGCTGGTCGGCTGGTCCTCGGCGCGGGTGGAGGCACTGAGGGAGCGACCCCTTCAGTGCTTCCGCTGCTTGGAGACGGGGCACACGCGGTCGACCTGTAAAAGCACGGTCGACAGGAGCGCGAGGTGCTATCGGTGCGGTGCGACCGAGCACCGCGCCTCGGCCTGTGGGGCTGCCCCCAGATGCCCGCTCTGCGCGGATCTGGGGAGGCCCTCGAACCACAGGTTCGGGGCCAAAGCGTGTGCCCCGGCTCCGAGGAGGGGTCGCGCGGCGGTGAAGGGAAGAGGGGAAAAGTCGGCGGCTGCACCCGCGCAGCAGCAGCCGACTACACCGGGGGCCCAGTCCCACCAGGGGGGGGAGCCTGCAGAGCAAATGTCAGGGTAGGCTGTTTTCAGGCCTATTCCGGTTCTGCAGGCGAACCTCAACCACTCGCGTGCGGCCCAGGACTTGTTTGTCCAGGCCGTGCGCGAGCGGGGGACTGGGTTGGCAGTGGCGGCGGAGCCGTACTCCGTTCCCGATCACCCCTTCTGGGTGGGGGACGAGGCCGGCTCCGTCGCCATAGTGGCGGAGGGCCGCCGCGGGTCCCCGTCGATCTCCCTTCTGGAGAGAGGCGAGGGATTCGTGGCGGTGCGGTGGGGGGACATCGCGGTCGTCGGAGTTTATATCTCGCCGAACCGTGGCCTCGATCATTTTCGGGGGTTCCTGGGCGGGCTGAGTAGCTGCATCGCGCGGTGCAGCGCCCGTCCGGTTCTCGTCCTGGGAGACTTCAATGCCCACGCGGTATCGTGGGGGAGTCCCAGGACGACCACTAGGGGAAGCGAGGTGTTAGACTGGGCGTCCGGCCTGGATCTCCGGTTGATTAACCGGGGATCCACGCCGACGTGCGTGCGGCCGCAGGGTGTCTCTATTGTCGATCTGACATGGGGGACGCCGTCGGCCGTGCGCCGAGTGTCGGGATGGAGGGTGGCGGAAGAACTGGAGCTGGCCTCTGACCACACGCCCATAGTCATGGACGTGTGGCCCGCCGCGCGGCGGCGGAGCGGCTCCGGGAGGTGATGACGGCGGTGTGCGACACCGCGGTGCCCCGGAGCCGGTCCGACCATAGAAGGGCGGCATACTGGTGGTCCGCGGGCATTGCAGAGCTTCGGCGTGCCTGCAATGCCGCGCGGCGCCAGTATGGCCGAGCGCGCAGGAGGCGCGACGACGAGGAGGCGAGGCTCCACGGGGAGTACCGAGCCGCGCTCGGGACTCTCCGGAGGGCCATCGCGAAGGCCAAGGCGGACGCGTGGTCGGAGCTCGTCGGCACGGTGGACGCGGATCCGTCGGGGCGCCCGTATAAGCTTGTAATGAGCAAGCTGCGCGCGTGGGCCCCCCCACTGACGGAATCGATGGACCCTCCCTTACTCGAGGAGGTGGTGACGTCTCTCTTCCCGCGTGAGGGGGGACAGCGACACCGCCTCCATCCGGGCCAGGAGCCTCTCTCCTGGTCCGCGGAGTGGGAGGTGTCAGCCGGCGAGCTCGGGGAGGCGGTGACCAGGGCCCGTCGGGTGGGCCGCAAGGCCCCGGGTCCTGACGGGGTGTCGGGCCGCGCGTTGGTCTTGGCATTGGAGGGGGGGCTCGCTCCCGAACTCAGGCGGCTGTTCAACAGTTGTCTGAGGGAGGGAGTGTTCCCCCCACTATGGAAGTCGGGCAGGCTGGTCCTCCTTCCAAAGGCGGGCAAGTCCCGGGACTCGCCCTCCGGGTACCGGCCAATTTGCTTGCTGGACGAGGCGGGGAAGTTGTTCGAGCGCGTTCTCGTTGGACGCCTCGTCCGGCACCTGTCGGGGGGAGGAGTCCCCGATCTGAGCGAGGCGCAGTTCGGCTTCCGGGGGGGTCTCTCCACCGTCGACGCAATTCGGCGGGTGGGGGCTCTCTCGGGGGCCTGTACGGAGGGGGGCGGTGTTGCGTTGGCGATCTCCTTGGATATCGCCAACGCGTTCAACACCGTCCCCTGGGATAGAATTTCGGAGGCCCTGGTCTTCCACCAGGTGCCTCCGTACCTTAGGAGGGTGATCGGGGACTATCTCTCCGACAGGAGCATAGAATATCCTGGCCGGTACGGGATGATTCGCAGGAGCGTCGTGCGGGGGGTTCCACAGGGCTCGGTGTTGGGCCCGTTGCTGTGGAACCTCGCGTACGACAGCGTCCTGCGGGAGGGGATGCCTCCCGGTGTCAGCCTAACGTGTTACGCCGACGACACGTTGGTGCTTGCCACCGGGAGGTATACGAAGGAGGCCGTCTGCCTGGCGGAGCGCGGCGCGTGGCGCGCGGTACGCGCGATCCGGTCTCTGGGCCTAGAGGTGTCCGTCGCTAAGACCAGGGCCATGTGGTTTTACCACCGGGCCCGGCTGGCGGCGCCTCCCCAGTGCTGGATCGCCGTGGGGGGGGGAGCGGTCGAGGTCGGGTTCCAGATGCGGTACCTGGGACTCGAGCTCGACGGCCTGTGGCGTTTCTGCCGCCACATCGAGTCGCTAGTGCCCCGGGCGGAGAGGGCGACCGCTGCGCTCGGTCGTCTTCTCCCGAATCTCGGGGGACCCTGTGGACGGGTGCGTCGCCTGTTCGCGGTGGTGGTGCGGGTTTTAGTCCTGTACGGAGCCCCTGTGTGGGCGTACGATGTCTTGGCCGGGGGG
>NW_027489883.1:0-21519 GCF_050948215.1 Halictus rubicundus | reverse complement strand
ATGGAGGATAGGATGGGATAGAGGATAGGATAGGATTGAGGATAGGATATGATAGAGGATAGGATAGGATAGAGGATGGGATACGATAGCGGATAGGATGGGTTAGAGGATAGGATAGGATAGATGGTAGGATACGATAGAGGATAAATGATAAATGATAGGATAGGATAGAGGATAGGATAGGATAGCGGATAGGATAGGACAGTGGATAGGAAATGATAGAGGATAGGATAGGATAGAGGATAGGATAGGATAGAGGATAGGATAGGATAGAGGATCGGATAGGATAAATGATAGGAGAGGATGGAGGATAGGATAGGATAGAGGATAGGATAGGATGGAGGATAGGATGGAATAGAGGATAGGATGGAATAGAGGATAGGATGGAATAGAGGATAGTATGAGATAGAGGATAGGATAGGATAGAGGATAGGATATGATAGAGGATAGGATATGATAGAGGATAGGATAGGATAGAGGATGGGATACGATAGCGGATAGGATGGGTTAAAGGATAGGATAGGATAGATGGTAGGATACGATAGAGGATAAATGATAAATGATAGGATAGGATAGAGGATAGGATAGGATAGCGGATAGGATAGGACAGTGGATAGGAAAGGATAGAGGATATGATAGGATAGAGGATAGTATAGGATAGAGGATAGGATAGGATGGAGGATAGGATGGGATAGAGGAATAAGATAGGATAGAGTATAGGATTGGATAGAGGATAGGATAGGATAGAGGATAGGATAGGATAGAGGAAAGGATGGGATAGAGGATACG
The DNA here is from genome assembly GCF_050948215.1 of Halictus rubicundus. NCBI lineage: Eukaryota > Metazoa > Arthropoda > Insecta > Hymenoptera > Halictidae > Halictus > Halictus rubicundus. Next base: position 20,730 of record NW_027489883.1, on the reverse strand, counting down.
ATAAGTTAGAGGATAGAATAGGATAGAGGATAGCATAGGATAGAGGAATAGGTTAGAATAGAGTATAATATTGGAAAGAGGATAGGATAGGATAGAGGATAGGATGAGATAGAGGATAGGATAGGATAGATGGTAGGATACGATATAGGATAGAATAGGATAGAGGATAGGATAGGATAAAGGATAGGATACAATAGAGGATAGGATTGGATAGAGGATAGGATAGGATGGAGGATAGGAAAGGACAGAGGATAGGATGTGATAGAAGATAGGACAGGATAGATGGTAGGATACGGTAGAGGATAGGATAGGACAGTGGATAGGAAAGGATAGAGGATAGGATAGGATGGAGGATAGGATGGGGAAGAGTATATGATAAGATAGAAGATAGGATAGGATAGAGGGCAGGATGAGATACAGGATAGCATAAGATAGAGGAATAGGATAGGATAGAGGAGAGGATACGATAGAGGATGGGATAGGATAGAGGATAGGATAGGATAGAGGATAGGATTGGATAGAGGATAGGATACGATAGAGGATGGGATAGGATAGAGGATAGGATTGGATAGATGGTAGGTTACGATAGAGGATAAATGATAAATGATAGGATAGGATAGAGGATAGGATAGGATAGCGGATAGGATAGGACAGTGGATAGGAAAGGATAGAGGATAGGATAGGATGGAGGATAGGAAAGGACAGAGGATAGGATGTGATAGAAGATAGGACAGGATAGATGGTAGGATACGGTAGAGGATAGGATAGGACAGTGGATAGGAAAGGATAGAGGATAGGATAGGATGGAGGATAGGATGGGGAAGAGTATATGATAAGATAGAAGATAGGATAGGATAGAGGGCAGGATGAGATACAGGATAGCATAAGATAGAGGAATAGGATAGGATAGAGGAGAGGATACGATAGAGGATGGGATAGGATAGAGGATAGGATAGGATAGAGGATAGGATTGGATAGAGGATAGGATACGATAGAGGATGGGATAGGATAGAGGATAGGATTGGATAGATGGTAGGTTACGATAGAGGATAAATGATAAATGATAGGATAGGATAGAGGATAGGATAGGATAGCGGATAGGATAGGACAGTGGATAGGAAAGGATAGAGGATAGGATATGATAGAGGATAGGATAGGATAGAGGATAGGATATGATAGAGGATAGGATAGGATAGAGGATGGGATACGATAGCGGATAGGATGGGTTAAAGGATAGGATAGGATAGATGGTAGGATACGATAGAGGATAAATGATAAATGATAGGATAGGATAGAGGATAGGATAGGATAGATGGTAGGATACGATAGAGGATAGGATACGATATAGGATAGAATAGGATAGAGGATAGGATAGGATAAAGGATAGGATACAATAGAGGATAGGATTGGATAGAGGATAGGATAGGATGGAGGATAGTATGAGGATGGAGGATAGGATGGGGTAGAGGATAGGATAGGATTGAGGATAGGATATGATAGAGGATAGGATAGGATAGAGGATGGGATACGATAGCGGATAGGATGGGTTAGAGGATAGGATAGGATAGATGGTAGGATACGATAGAGGATAAATGATAAAAGATAGGATAGGATAGAGGATAGGATAGGATAGCGGATAGGATAGGACAGTGGATAGGAAAGGATAGAGGATAGGATAGGATAGAGGATAGGATAGGATGGAGGATAGGATAGGATAGAAGATCGGATAGGATAAATGATAGGATAGGATAGAGGATAGTATAGGATAGAGGATAGGATAGGATGGAGGATAGGATGGGATAGAGGAATAAGATAGGATAGAGTATAGGATTGGATAGAGGATAGCATAGGATAGAGGATAGGATAGGATAGAGGATAGGATGGGATAGAGGATACGATAAGTTAGAGGATAGAATAGGATAGAGGATAGCATAGGATAGAGGAATAGGTTAGGATAGAGTATAATATTGGATAGAGGATAGGATCGAATAGAGGATAGGATAGGATAGAGGATAGGATATGATAGAGGATAGGATAATATAGGATAGAGGATGGGATACGATAGCGGACAGGATGGGATAGAGGATAGGATAGGATAAACGATAGGATACGATAGAGGATAGGATTGGATAGAGGATAGGATAGGATGGAGGATAGGATGGGATGGAGGATAGGATGGGATAGAGGATAGGATGGGATAGACGATAGGATAGGATAGATGGTAGGATACGATAGAGGATAGGATACGATATAGGATAGAATAGGATAGAGGATAGGATAGGATAAAGGATAGGATACAATAGAGGATAGGATTGGATAGAGGATAGGATAGGATGGAGGATAGTATGAGGATGGAGGATAGGATGGGATAGAGGATAGGATAGGATTGAGGATAGGATATGATAGAGGATAGGATAGGATAGATGGTAGGATACGATAGAGGATAAATGATAAATGATAGGATAGGATAGAGGATAGGATAGGATAGCGGATAAGATAGGACAGTGGATAGGAAAGGATAGAGGATAGGATAGGATAGAGGATAGTATAGGATAGAGGATAGGATAGGATGGAGGATAGGATGGGATAGAGGATAGGATAAGATAGAGGATAGGATAGGATAGAGGATAGGATAGAGGATAGGATAGGATGGAGGATAGGATGGGATAGAGGATATGATAAGTTAGAGGATGGAATAGGATAGAGGATAGCGTAGGATAGAGGAATAGGTTAGGATAGAGTATAATATTGGATAGAGGATAGGATCGAATAGAGGATAGGATAGGATAGAGGATAGGATTGGATAGAGGATAGGATCGGATAGATGGTAGGATACGATAGAGGATAGGATACGATATAGGATAGAATAGGATAGAGGATAGGATACGATAGAGGATAGGATTGGATAGAGGATAGGATAGGATGGAGGATAGGATGGGATAGAGGATAGGATAGGATTGAGGATAGGATATGATAAATGATAGGATAGAATGGAGTATAGGATAGGATAGAGGATAGGATAGGATGGAGGATAGGATGGAATAGAGGATAGGATGGAATAGAGGATAGGATGAGATAGAGGACAGGATAGGATAGAGGATAGGATAGGATAGATGGTAGGATACGATAGAGGATAGGATACGATATAGGATAGAATAGGATAGAGGATAGGATAGGATAAAGGATAGGATACAATAGAGGATAGGATTGGATAGAGGATAGGATAGGATGGAGGATAGTATGAGGATGGAGGATAGGATGGGATAGAGGATAGGATAGGATTGAGGATAGGATATGATAGAGGATAGGATAGGATAGAGGATGGGATACGATAGCGGATAGGATGGGTTAGAGGATAGGATAGGATAGATGGTAGGATACGATAGAGGATAAATGATAAAAGATAGGATAGGATAGAGGATAGGATAGGATAGCGGATAGGATAGGACAGTGGATAGGAAAGGATAGAGGATAGGATAGGATAGAGGATAGGATAGGATGGAGGATAGGATAGGATAGAAGATCGGATAGGATAAATGATAGGATAGAATGGAGGATAGGATAGGATAGAGGATAGGATAGGATGGAGGATAGGATAGGATGGAGGATAGGATGGAATAGAGGATAGGATGGAATAGAGGATAGGATGAGATAGAGGATAGGATAGGATAGAGGATAGGATATGATAGAGGATAGGATAGGATAGAGGATGGGATACGATAGCGGATAGGATGGGTTAAAGGATAGGATAGGATAGATGGTAGGATACGATAGAGGATAAATGATAAATGATAGGATAGGATAGAGGATAGGATAGGATAGCGGATAAGATAGGACAGTGGATAGGAAAGGATAGAGGATAGGATAGGATAGAGGATAGTATAGGATAGAGGATAGGATAGGATGGAGGATAGGATGGGATAGAGGATAGGATAAGATAGAGGATAGGATAGGATAGAGGATAGGATAGAGGATAGGATAGGATGGAGGATAGGATGGGATAGAGGATACGATAAGTTAGAGGATAGAATAGGATAGAGAATAGCATAGGATAGAGGAATAGGTTAGGATAGAGTATAATATTGGATAGAGGATAGGATCGAATAGAGGATAGGATAGGATAGAGGATAGGATGGGATAGAGGATAGGATAGGATAGATGGTAGGATACGATAGAGGATAGGATACGATATAGGATAGAATAGGATGGAGGATAGGATAGGATAAAGGATAGGATACAATAGAGGATAGGATTGGATAGAGGATAGGATAGGATGGAGGATAGTATGAGGATGGAGGATAGGATGGGATAGAGGATAGGATAGGATTGAGGATAGGATATGATAGAGGATAGGATAGGATAGAGGATGGGATACGATAGCGGATAGGATGGGTTAGAGGATAGGATAGGATAGATGGTAGGATACGATAGAGGATAAATGATAAATGATAGGATAGGATAGAGGATAGGATAGGATAGCGGATAGGATAGGACAGTGGATAGGAAATGATAGAGGATAGGATAGGATAGAGGATAGGATAGGATAGAGGATAGGATAGGATAGAGGATCGGATAGGATAAATGATAGGAGAGGATGGAGGATAGGATAGGATAGAGGATAGGATAGGATGGAGGATAGGATGGAATAGAGGATAGGATGGAATAGAGGATAGGATGGAATAGAGGATAGTATGAGATAGAGGATAGGATAGGATAGAGGATAGGATATGATAGAGGATAGGATATGATAGAGGATAGGATAGGATAGAGGATGGGATACGATAGCGGATAGGATGGGTTAAAGGATAGGATAGGATAGATGGTAGGATACGATAGAGGATAAATGATAAATGATAGGATAGGATAGAGGATAGGATAGGATAGCGGATAGGATAGGACAGTGGATAGGAAAGGATAGAGGATATGATAGGATAGAGGATAGTATAGGATAGAGGATAGGATAGGATGGAGGATAGGATGGGATAGAGGAATAAGATAGGATAGAGTATAGGATTGGATAGAGGATAGGATAGGATAGAGGATAGGATAGGATAGAGGAAAGGATGGGATAGAGGATACGATAAGTTAGAGGATAGAATAGGATAGAGGATAGCATAGGATAGAGGAATAGGTTAGAATAGAGTATAATATTGGAAAGAGGATAGGATAGGATAGAGGATAGGATGAGATAGAGGATAGGATAGGATAGATGGTAGGATACGATATAGGATAGAATAGGATAGAGGATAGGATAGGATAAAGGATAGGATACAATAGAGGATAGGATTGGATAGAGGATAGGATAGGATGGAGGATAGGAAAGGACAGAGGATAGGATGTGATAGAAGATAGGACAGGATAGATGGTAGGATACGGTAGAGGATAGGATAGGACAGTGGATAGGAAAGGATAGAGGATAGGATAGGATGGAGGATAGGATGGGGAAGAGTATATGATAAGATAGAAGATAGGATAGGATAGAGGGCAGGATGAGATACAGGATAGCATAAGATAGAGGAATAGGATAGGATAGAGGAGAGGATACGATAGAGGATGGGATAGGATAGAGGATAGGATAGGATAGAGGATAGGATTGGATAGAGGATAGGATACGATAGAGGATGGGATAGGATAGAGGATAGGATTGGATAGATGGTAGGTTACGATAGAGGATAAATGATAAATGATAGGATAGGATAGAGGATAGGATAGGATAGCGGATAGGATAGGACAGTGGATAGGAAAGGATAGAGGATAGGATAGGATGGAGGATAGGAAAGGACAGAGGATAGGATGTGATAGAAGATAGGACAGGATAGATGGTAGGATACGGTAGAGGATAGGATAGGACAGTGGATAGGAAAGGATAGAGGATAGGATAGGATGGAGGATAGGATGGGGAAGAGTATATGATAAGATAGAAGATAGGATAGGATAGAGGGCAGGATGAGATACAGGATAGCATAAGATAGAGGAATAGGATAGGATAGAGGAGAGGATACGATAGAGGATGGGATAGGATAGAGGATAGGATAGGATAGAGGATAGGATTGGATAGAGGATAGGATACGATAGAGGATGGGATAGGATAGAGGATAGGATTGGATAGATGGTAGGTTACGATAGAGGATAAATGATAAATGATAGGATAGGATAGAGGATAGGATAGGATAGCGGATAGGATAGGACAGTGGATAGGAAAGGATAGAGGATAGGATATGATAGAGGATAGGATAGGATAGAGGATAGGATATGATAGAGGATAGGATAGGATAGAGGATGGGATACGATAGCGGATAGGATGGGTTAAAGGATAGGATAGGATAGATGGTAGGATACGATAGAGGATAAATGATAAATGATAGGATAGGATAGAGGATAGGATAGGATAGATGGTAGGATACGATAGAGGATAGGATACGATATAGGATAGAATAGGATAGAGGATAGGATAGGATAAAGGATAGGATACAATAGAGGATAGGATTGGATAGAGGATAGGATAGGATGGAGGATAGTATGAGGATGGAGGATAGGATGGGGTAGAGGATAGGATAGGATTGAGGATAGGATATGATAGAGGATAGGATAGGATAGAGGATGGGATACGATAGCGGATAGGATGGGTTAGAGGATAGGATAGGATAGATGGTAGGATACGATAGAGGATAAATGATAAAAGATAGGATAGGATAGAGGATAGGATAGGATAGCGGATAGGATAGGACAGTGGATAGGAAAGGATAGAGGATAGGATAGGATAGAGGATAGGATAGGATGGAGGATAGGATAGGATAGAAGATCGGATAGGATAAATGATAGGATAGAATGGAGGATAGGATAGGATAGAGGATAGGATAGGATGGAGGATAGGATAGGATGGAGGATAGGATGGAATAGAGGATAGGATGGAATAGAGGATAGGATGAGATAGAGGATAGGATAGGATAGAGGATAGGATATGATAGAGGATAGGATAGGATAGAGGATGGGATACGATAGCGGATAGGATGGGTTAAAGGATAGGATAGGATAGATGGTAGGATACGATAGAGGATAAATGATAAATGATAGGATAGGATAGAGGATAGGATAGGATAGCGGATAAGATAGGACAGTGGATAGGAAAGGATAGAGGATAGGATAGGATAGAGGATAGTATAGGATAGAGGATAGGATAGGATGGAGGATAGGATGGGATAGAGGATAGGATAAGATAGAGGATAGGATAGGATAGAGGATAGGATAGAGGATAGGATAGGATGGAGGATAGGATGGGATAGAGGATATGATAAGTTAGAGGATAGAATAGGATAGAGGATAGCATAGGATAGAGGAATAGGTTAGGATAGAGTATAATATTGGATAGAGGATAGGATCGAATAGAGGATAGGATCGAATAGAGGATAGGATAGGATAGAGGATAGGATTGGATAGAGGATAGGATAGGATAGATGGTAGGATACGATAGAGGATAGGATACGATATAGGATAGAATAGGATAGAGGATAGGATACGATAGAGGATAGGATTGGATAGAGGATAGGATAGGATGGAGGATAGGATGGGATGGAGGATAGGATGGGATAGAGGATAGGATAGGATTGAGGATAGGATATGATAAATGATAGGATAGAATGGAGGATAGGATAGGATAGAGGATAGGATAGGATGGAGGATAGGATGGAATAGAGGATAGGATGGAATAGAGGATAGGATGAGATAGAGGATAGGATAGGATAAACGATAGGATACGATAGAGGATAGGATTGGATAGAGGATAGGATAGGATGGAGGATAGGATGGGATGGAGGATAGGATGGGATAGAGGATAGGATGGGATAGACGATAGGATAGGATAGATGGTAGGATACGATAGAGGATAGGATACGATATAGGATAGAATAGGATAGAGGATAGGATAGGATAAAGGATAGGATACAATAGAGGATAGGATTGGATAGAGGATAGGATAGGATGGAGGATAGTATGAGGATGGAGGATAGGATGGGATAGAGGATAGGATAGGATTGAGGATAGGATATGATAGAGGATAGGATAGGATAGAGGATGGGATACGATAGCGGATAGGATGGGTTAGAGGATAGGATAGGATAGATGGTAGGATACGATAGAGGATAAATGATAAAAGATAGGATAGGATAGAGGATAGGATAGGATAGCGGATAGAATAGGACAGTGGATAGGAAAGGATAGAGGATAGGATAGGATAGAGGATAGTATAGGATAGAGGATAGGATAGGATGGAGGATAGGATGGGATAGAGGATAGGATAGGATTGAGGATAGGATATGATAGAGGATAGGATAGGATAGAGGATGGGATACGATAGCGGATAGGATGGGTTAGAGGATAGGATAGGATAGATGGTAGGATACGATAGAGGATAAATGATAAATGATAGGATAGGATAGAGGATAGGATAGGATAGCGGATAGGATAGGACAGTGGATAGGAAAGGATAGAGGGTAGGATAGGATAGAGGATAGGATAGGATGGAGGATAGGATAGGATAGAAGATCGGATAGGATAAATGATAGGGTAGAATGGAGGATAGGATAGGATAGAGGATAGGATAGGATGGAGGATAGGATGGAATAGAGGATAGGATGGAATAGAGGATAGGATGAGATAGAGGATAGGATAGGATAGAGGATAGGATATGATAGAGGATAGGATAGGATAGAGGATGGGATACGATAGCGGATAGGATGGGTTAAAGGATAGGATAGGATAGATGGTAGGATACGATAGAGGATTAATGATAAATGATAGGATAGGATAGAGGATAGGATAGGATAACGGATAGGATAGGACAGTGGATAGGAAAGGATAGAGGATAGGATAGGATAGAGGATAGTATAGGATAGAGGATAGGATAGGATGGAGGATAGGATGGGATAGAGGATAGGATAAGATAGAGGATAGGACAGGATAGAGAATAGGATTGGATAGAGGATAGGATACGATAGAGGATGGGATAGGATAGAGGATAGGATAGGATAGAGGATAGGATAGGATGGAGGATAGGATAAGATAGAGGATAGGAAAGGACAGAGGATAGGATGTGATAGAAGATAGGACAGGATAGATGGTAGGATACGGTAGAGGATAGGATAGGATAGAGGATAGGATAGGATAGAGGATAGGATAGGATAGAGGATAGCATAGGATAGAGGAATAAGATAGGATAGAGTATAGGATTGGATAGAGGATAGGATAGGATAGAGGATAGGATAGGATAGAGGATAGGATGGGATAGAGGATAGGATAGGATAGATGGTAGGATACGATAGAGGATACGATAGGATAAATGATAGGATAGGATAGAGGATAGGATAGGATAAAGGATAGGATACAATAGAGGATAGGATTTAATAGAGGATAGGATAGGATGGAGGATAGTATGAGGATGGAGGATAGGATGGGATAGAGGATAGGATAGGATTGAGGATAGGATATGATAGAGGATAGGATAGGATAGAGGATGGGATACGATAGCGGATAGGATGGGTTAGAGGATAGGATAGGATAAATGGTAGGATACGATAGAGGATAAATGATAAATGATAGGATAGGATAGAGGATAGGATAGGATAGCGGATAGGATAGGACAGTGGATAGGAAAGGATAGAGGATAGGATAGGATTGAGGATAGGATAGGATGGAGGATAGGATAGGATAGAAGATCGGATAGGATAAATGATAGGATAGAATGGAGGATAGGATAGGATAGAGGATAGGATAGAGGATAGGATAGGATGGAGGATAGGATGGGATAGAGGATATGATAAGTTAGAGGATAGAATAGGATAGAGGATAGCATAGGATAGAGGAATAGGTTAGGATAGAGTATAATATTGGATAGAGGATAGGATCGAATAGAGGATAGGATAGGATAGAGGATAGGATTGGATAGAGGATAGGATAGGATAGATGGTAGGATACGATAGAGGATAGGATACGATATAGGATAGAATAGGATAGAGGATAGGATACGATAGAGGATAGGATTGGATAGAGGATAGGATAGGATGGAGGATAGGATGGGATGGAGGATAGGATGGGATAGAGGATAGGATAGGATTGAGGATAGGATATGATAGAGGATAGGATTGGATAGAGGATAGGATACGATAGAGGATAGGATAGGATGGAGGATAGGATAAGATAGAGGATAGGATAGGATAGAGGATAGGATAGAGGATAGGATAGGATGGAGGATAGGATGGGATAGAGGATATGATTGGATAGAGGATAGGATACGATAGAGGATAGGATAGGATGGAGGATAGGATAAGATAGAGGATAGGAAAGGACAGAGGATAGGATGTGATAGAAGATAGGACAGGATAGATGGTAGGATACGGTAGAGGATAGAATAGGATAGAGGATAGCATAGGATAGAGGAATAGGTTAGGATAGAGTATAATATTGGATAGAGGATAGGATCGAATAGAGGATAGGATAGGATAGAGGATAGGATGGGATAGAGGATAGGATAGGATAGATGGTAGGATACGATAGAGGATAGGATACGATATAGGATAGAATAGGATAGAGGATAGGATAGGATAAAGGATAGGATACAATAGAGGATAGGATTGGATAGAGGATAGGATAGGATGGAGGATAGTATGAGGATGGAGGATAGGATGGGATAGAGGATAGGATAGGATTGAGGATACGATATGATAGAGGATAGGATAGGATAGAGGATGGGATACGATAGCGGATATGATGGGTTAGAGGATAGGATAGGATAAATGGTAGGATACGATAGAGGATAAATGATAAATGATAGGATAGGATAGAGGATAGGATAGGATAGCGGATAGGATAGGACAGTGGATAGGAAAGGATAGAGGATAGGATAGGATAGAGGATAGGATAGGATGGAGGATAGGATAGGATAGAAGATCGGATAGGATAAATGATAGGATAGAATGGAGGATAGGATAGGATAGAGGATAGGATAGAGAATAGGATAGGATGGAGGATAGGATGGGATAGAGGATATGATAAGTTAGAGGATAGAATAGGATAGAGGATAGCATAGGATAGAGGAATAGGTTAGGATAGAGTATAATATTGGATAGAGGATAGGATCGAATAGAGGATAGGATAGGATAGAGGATAGGATTGGATAGAGGATAGGATAGGATAGATGGTAGGATACGATAGAGGATGGGATGGGATAGAGGATAGGATAGGATAGAGGATAGGATTGGATAAAGGATAGGATACGATAGAGGATGGGATAGGATAGAGGATAGGATAGGATAGAGGATAGGATAGGATGGAGGATAGGATAAGATAGAGGATAGGAAAGGACAGAGGATAGGATGTGATAGAAGATAGGACAGGATAGATGGTAGGATACGGTAGAGGATAGGATAGTATAGAGGATAGGATAGGATAGAGGATAGGATAGGATAGAGGATAGGATAGGATAGAGGATAGCATAGGATAGAGGAATAAGATAGGATAGAGTATAGGACTGGATAGAGGATAGGATAGGATAGAGGATAGGATAGGATAGAGGATAGGATGGGATAGAGGATAGGATGGGATGGACGATAGGATGGGATAGAGGATAGGATAGGATTGAGGATAGGATATGATAGAGGATAGGATTGGATAGAGGATAGGATACGATAGAGGATAGGATAGGATAGAGGATAGAATAGGATAGAGGATAGGATTGGATAGAGGATAGGATAGGATAGAGGATAGGATAGGATAGGGGATAGGATGGGATAGAGGATAGCATAGGATAGAGGAATAGGTTAGAATAGAGTATAATATTGGATAGAGGATAGGATCGAATAGAGGATAGGATAGGATAGAGGATAGGATGGGATAAAGGATAGGATAGGATAGATGGTAGGATACGATAGAGGATAGGATACGATATAGGATAGAATAGGATAGAGGATAGGATAGGATAAACGATAGGATACGATAGAAGATAGGATTGGATAGAGGATAGGATAGGATGGGATGGAGGATAGGATGGGATAGAGGATAGGATAGGCTTGAGGATAGGATATGATAGAGGATAGGATTGGATAGAGGATAGGATACGATAGAGGATAGGATAGGATGGAGGATAGGATACGATAGAGGATAGGAAAGGACAGAGGATAGGATGTAATAGAAGATAGGACAGGATAGATGGTAGGATACGGTAGAGGATAGGATAGGATAGAGGATAGTATACGATAGAGGATAGGATAGGATGGAGGATAGGATGGGGTAGAGGATATGATAAGATAGAAGATAGGATAGGATAGAGGGTAGGATAGGATAAATGATAGGATAGGATAGAGGATAGGTTAGGATGGAGGATAGGATGGGATAGAGAATAGGATAGGATGGAGGATTGGATGGGATAGAGGAAAGGATAGGATTGAGGACAGGATATAATAGAGGATAGGATTGGATAGAGGATAGGATACGGTAGAGGATAGGATAGGATAGAGGATACTATAGGATAGAGGATAGGATAAGATGGAGGATAGGATGGGATAGAGGATATGATAAGATAGAAGATAGGATAGGATAGAGGATAGTATAGGATAGAGGATTGGATAGGATGGAGGATAGGATGGGATAGAGGATATGATAAGATAGAAGATAGGATAGGATAGAATATAGGATAGAATAGCGGATAGGATAGGATAGAGGATAGGATAGGATAGAGGATAGGATAGGATAGAGGATAGGATAGGATAGAGGATAGGATTGGATAGATGGTAGGATACGATAGAGGATAGGATACGATAGAGGAGAGTATAGAGGATAGGTAAGGATAGACGATAGGATAGGATAGAGGCTAGTATAGGGTAGAGGATAGGATAGGATAAATGATAGGATAGGATAGAGGATAGGTTAGGATGGAGGATAGGATGGGATAGAGGATAGGATAAGATGGAGGATAGGATGGGATACAGGATAGGATAGGATAGAGGATAGGATAGGATAGAGGATAGGATTGGATAGATGGTAGGATACGATAGAGGATAGGATACGATAGAGGAGAGTATAAAGGATAGGAAAGGATAGACGATAGGATAGGATAGAGGCTAGTATAGGATAGAGGATAGGATAGCATAGAGGATAGGATAGGATAGGGGATAGGATGGGATAGAGGATAGGATAGGATAGTTGGTAGGATAGCATAGAAGATAGGACACGATAGAGGATAGGATAGGATTGAGGATAGGATATGATAGATGATAGGATTGGATAGAGGATAGGATACGATAGAGGATAGGATAGGATAGGATAGAGGATAGGATAGGATAGAGGATAGGATTGGATAGAGGATAGGATACGATAGAGGATAGGATAGGATGGAGGATAGGATAAGATAGAGGATAGGATGTGATAGAAGATAGGACAGGATAGATGGTAGGATACGGTAGAGGATAGGATAGGATAGAGGATAGGATAGGATGGAGGATAGGATGAGATAGAGGATATGATAAGATAGAAGATAGGATAGGATAGAGGATAGGATAGGATAGAGTAGAGGATAGGATAGAGGATAGGATACGATAGAGGATAGGATACGATAGAGGATGGGATAGGATAGAGGATAGGATAGGATAGAGGATAGGATTGGATAGAGGATAGGATAGGATAGAGGATAGGGCAGGATAGAGGATAGGATTGGATAGAGGATAGGATACGATAGAGGAGAGTATACAGGATAGGAAAGGATAGACGATAGGATCGGATGGAGGCTAGTATAGGATAGAGGATAGGATAGGATGGAGGATAGGATGGGATAGAGGATATGATAGGATAGATGGTAGGATAGGATGGAGGAGAGGATACGATAGAGGATAGAATAGGATAGAGGATAGGATAGGATAAACGATAGGATACGATAGAGTATAGGATAGGATAAAGGATAGGATAGGATGGAGGATAGGATTGGATAGAGGATAGGATATGATGGAGGATATAATAGGATGGAAGATAGGATGGGATAGAGGATACGATCAGATAGAGGATAGGATAGGATTGAGGATAGGATATGATAGAGGATAGGATTGGATAGAGGATAAGATAAGATAGAGGATAGGATAGGACAGAGGATATGATAAGATAGAAGATAGGATAGGATAGAGTATAGGATAGGATAAGGATAGGATAGGATAGAGGATAGGATACGATAGAGGATGGGATAGGATAGAGGATAGGATGGGATAGAGGATAGGATTGGATAGAGGATAGGATAGGATAGAGGATAGGATAGGATAGAGGATAGGACATGATAGAGGATAGGATTGGATAGAGGATAGGATACGATAGAGGATAGGATAGGATGGAGGATAGGAAAGGACAGAGGCTGGGATGTGATAGAAGATAGGACAGGATAGATGGTAGGATAGGGTAGAGGATAGGATAGGATAGAGGATAGTATACGATAGGGGATAGGATAGGATGGAGGATAGGATAGGATGGAGGATAGAATGGGGTGGAGGATATTATAAGATAGAAGATAGGATAGGATAGAGGATAGGATAGGATAAATGATAGGATAGGATAGAGGATAGGTTAGGATGGAGGATAGGATGGGATAGAGGATAGGATAAGATGGAGGATAGGATGGTGTAGAGGATAGGATAAGATAGGGGATAGGATAGGATTGAGGATAGGATAGGATAGAGGATAGGATACGATAGAGGAGAGTATAGAGGATAGGAAAGGATAGACGATAGGATAGGATAGAGCCTAGAATAGGATAGAGGATAGGATTGGACAGCGGATAGGATAGGATACAGAATAGTATCGGATATATGGCAGGATGCGATAGAGGATAGGATAGGATAAATGATAGGATAGGATAGAGGATAGGATAGGATAGCGGATAGGATAGCGGATAGGATAGGATATAGGATAGGATAGGATGAAGAATAGGATACGATAGAGGATAGGATTGGATAGAGGATAGGTTAGGATGGAGGATAGGATTGGATAGAGGATAGGATAAGATGGAGGATAGGATGGGATACAGGATAGGATAGGTTTGAGGATAGGATATGATAGAGGATAGGATATGATAGAGGATAGGATAGGATAGAGGATAGGATAGGATAGAGGATAGGATAGGATAGATGGTAGGATACGATAGAGGATAGGATACGATAGAGGAGAGTATAAAGGATAGGAAAGGATAGACGATAGGATAGGATAGAGGCTAGTATAGGATAGAGGATAGGATAGGATAGGGGATAGGATGGGATAGAGGATAGGATAGGATAGTTGGTAGGATAGCATAGAAGATAGGACACGATAGAGGATAGAATAGGATAGAGGATAGGATAGGATAAAGGATAGGATACGATAGAGGATAGGATTGGATAGAGGATAGGATAGGATGGAGGATATAATAGGATGGAGGATAGGATGGGATAGAGGATACGATACGATAGAGTATAGGATAGGATTGAGGATAGGATAGGATAGAGGATAGGATTGGATAGAGGATAGGATAGGATAGAGGATAGGATAGGATAGAGGATAGGATAGGATGGAGGATAGGATGAGATAGAGGATAGGAAACGATAGAGGATGGGATAGGATAGAGGATAGGATAGGATAGAGGATAGGATTGGATAGAGGATAGGATAGGATAGAGGATAGAATAGGATAGAGGATAGGATAGGATAGAGGATAGGATGGGATAGAGGATATGATAAGATAGAAGATAGGATACGATAGAGGATAGCATAGGATAGAGGAATAGGATAGGATAGAGGATAGGATGGGATAGAGGATATGATAAGATAGAAGATAGGATAGGATAGAGGATGGGATAGGATAGAGGATAGGATAGGATAGAGGATAGGATTGGATAGAGGATAGGATGGGATAGAGGATATGATAAGATAGAATGTAGGATAGGATAGAGGATGGGATAGGATAGAGTATAGGATAGGATAGAGGGTAGCACAGGATAGAGGAATAGGATAGGATAGAGGATAGGATAGGATAGAGGATAGGATACGATAGAGGATCGGATAGGATAGAGGAGAGGATAGGATAGAGAATAGGATTGGATGGAGGATAGGATGGGATAGTGGATATGATAAGATAGAATGTAGGATAGGATAGAGGATGGGATAGGATAGAGTGTAGGATAGGATAGAGGATAGGATAGGATAGAGGGTAGCATAGGATAGAGGAATAGGATAGGATAGAGGATAGGATAGGATAGGATAGAGGATAGGATAGGATAGAGGATAGAATTGGATAGAGGATAGGATAGGATAGAGGATAGGATAGGATAGAGGATAGGATAGGATGGAGGATAGGATGAGATAGAGGATATGATAAGATAGAAGATAGGATAGGATAGAGGATAGGATAGGATAGAGTAGAGGATAGGATAGAGGATAGGATACGATAGAGGATAGGATACGATAGAGGATGGGATAGGATAGAGGATAGGATAGGATAGAGGATAGGATTGGATAGAGGATAGGATAGGATAGAGGATAGGGCAGGATAGAGGATAGGATTGGATAGAGGATAGGATACGGTAGAGGAGAGTATACAGGATAGGAAAGGATAGACGATAGGATCGAATGGAGGCTAGTATAGGATAGAGGATAGGATAGGATGGAGGATAGGATGGGATAGAGGATATGATAGGATAGATGGTAGGATAGGATGGAGGAGAGGATACGATAGAGGATAGAATAGGATAGAGGATAGGATAGGATAAACGATAGGATACGATAGAGTATAGGATAGGATAAAGGATAGGATAGGATGGAGGATAGGATTGGATAGAGGATAGGATATGATGGAGGATATAATAGGATGGAAGATAGGATGGGATAGAGGATACGATCAGATAGAGGATAGGATAGGATTGAGGATAGGATATGATAGAGGATAGGATTGGATAGAGGATAAGATAAGATAGAGGATAGGATAGGACAGAGGATATGATAAGATAGAAGATAGGATAGGATAGAGTATAGGATAGGATAAGGATAGGATAGGATAGAGGATAGGATACGATAGAGGATGGGATAGGATAGAGGATAGGATGGGATAGAGGATAGGATTGGATAGAGGATAGGATAGGATAGAGGATAGGATAGGATAGAGGATAGGACATGATAGAGGATAGGATTGGATAGAGGATAGGATACGATAGAGGATAGGATAGGATGGAGGATAGGAAAGGACAGAGGCTGGGATGTGATAGAAGATAGGACAGGATAGATGGTAGGATAGGGTAGAGGATAGGATAGGATAGAGGATAGTATACGATAGGGGATAGGATAGGATGGAGGATAGGATAGGATGGAGGATAGGATGGGGTGGAGGATATTATAAGATAGAAGATAGGATAGGATAGAAGATAGGATAGGATAAATGATAGGATAGGATAGAGGATAGGTTAGGATGGAGGATAGGATGGGATAGAGGATAGGATAAGATGGAGGATAGGATGGTGTAGAGGATAGGATAAGATAGAGGATAGGATAGGATTGAGGATAGGATAGGATAGAGGATAGGATACGATAGAGGAGAGTATAGAGGATAGGAAAGGATAGACGATAGGATAGGATAGAGCCTAGAATAGGATAGAGGATAGGATTGGACAGCGGATAGGATAGGATACAGAATAGTATCGGATATATGGCAGGATGCGATAGAGGATAGGATAGGATAAATGATAGGATAGGATAGAGGATAGGATAGGATAGCGGATAGGATAGCGGATAGGATAGGATATAGGATAGGACAGGATGAAGAAAAGGATACGATAGAGGATAGGATTGGATAGAGGATAGGTTAGGATGGAGGATAGGATTGGATAGAGGATAGGATAAGATGGAGGATAGGATGGGATACAGGATAGGATAGGTTTGAGGATAGGATATGATAGAGGATAGGATATGATAGAGGATAGGATAGGATAGAGGATAGGATAGGATAGAGGATAGGATAGGATAGATGGTAGGATACGATAGAGGATAGGATACGATAGAGGAGAGTATGAAGGATAGGAAAGGATAGACGATAGGATAGGATAGAGGCTAGTATAGGATAGAGGATAGGATAGGATAGGGGATAGGATGGGATAGAGGATAGGATAGGATAGTTGGTAGGATAGCATAGAAGATAGGACACGATAGAGGATAGAATAGGATAGAGGATAGGATAGGATAAAGGATAGGATACGATAGAGGATAGGATTGGATAGAGGATAGGATAGGATGGAGGATATAATAGGATGGAGGATAGGATGGGATAGAGGATACGATACGATAGAGTATAGGATAGGATTGAGGATAGGATAGGATAGAGGATAGGATTGGATAGAGGATAGGATAGGATAGAGGATAGGATAGGATAGAGGATAGGATAGGATGGAGGATAGGATGAGATAGAGGATAGGAAACGATAGAGGATGGGATAGGATAGAGGATAGGATAGGATAGAGGATAGGATTGGATAGAGGATAGGATAGGATAGAGGATAGAATAGGATAGAGGATAGGATAGGATAGAGGATAGGATGGGATAGAGGATATGATAAGATAGAAGATAGGATACGATAGAGGATAGCATAGGATAGAGGAATAGGATAGGATAGAGGATAGGATGGGATAGAGGATATGATAAGATAGAAGATAGGATAGGATAGAGGATGGGATAGGATAGAGGATAGGATAGGATAGAGGATAGGATTGGATAGAGGATAGGATGGGATAGAGGATATGATAAGATAGAATGTAGGATAGGATAGAGGATGGGATAGGATAGAGTATAGGATAGGATAGAGGGTAGCACAGGATAGAGGAATAGGATAGGATAGAGGATAGGATACGATAGAGGATGGGATAGGATAGAGGATAGGATAGGATAAACGATAGGATACGATAGAGTATAGGATAGGATAAAGGATAGGATAGGATGGAGGATAGGATTGGATAGAGGATAGGATATGATGGAG
Organism: Halictus rubicundus; assembly: GCF_050948215.1. NCBI lineage: Eukaryota > Metazoa > Arthropoda > Insecta > Hymenoptera > Halictidae > Halictus > Halictus rubicundus. Next base: position 1,716 of record NW_027489883.1, on the reverse strand, counting down.
GATATAATAGGATGGAAGATAGGATGGGATAGAGGATACGATCAGATAGAGGATAGGATAGGATTGAGGATAGGATATGATAGAGGATAGGATTGGATAGAGGATAAGATAAGATAGAGGATAGGATAGGACAGAGGATATGATAAGATAGAAGATAGGATAGGATAGAGTATAGGATAGGATAAGGATAGGATAGGATAGAGGATAGGATACGATAGAGGATGGGATAGGATAGAGGATAGGATGGGATAGAGGATAGGATTGGATAGAGGATAGGATAGGATAGAGGATAGGATAGGATAGAGGATAGGACATGATAGAGGATAGGATAGGATAGAGGATAGGATAGGATAAATGATAGGATAGGATAGAGGATAGGTTAGGATGGAGGATAGGATGGGATAGAGGATAGGATAAGATGGAGGATAGGATGGTGTAGAGGATAGGATAAGATAGAGGATAGGATAGGATTGAGGATAGGATAGGATAGAGGATAGGATACGATAGAGGAGAGTATAGAGGATAGGAAAGGATAGACGATAGGATAGGATAGAGAATAGAATAGGATAGAGGATAGGATTGGACAGCGGATAGGATAGGATACAGAATAGTATCGGATATATGGCAGGATGCGATAGAGGATAGGATAGGATAAATGATAGGATAGGATAGAGGATAGGATAGGATAGCGGATAGGATAGCGGATAGGATAGGATATAGGATAGGACAGGATGAAGAATAGGATACGATAGAGGATAGGATTGGATAGAGGATAGGTTAGGATGGAGGATAGGATTGGATAGAGGATAGGATAAGATGGAGGATAGGATGGGATACAGGATAGGATAGGTTTGAGGATAGGATATGATAGAGGATAGGATAAGATAGAGGATAGGATAGGGCAGAGGATAGGATATGATAGAAGATAGGATAGGATAGATGGTAGGATACAGTAGAGGATAGGATAGGATAGAGGATAGTATAGGATAGAGGATAGGATAGGATGGAGGATAGGATGGGATAGAGGATATGACAAGATAGTAGATAGGATAGGATAGAGGATAGGATAGGATAGAGGATAGGATAGGATAGAGGATAGCATAGGATAGAGGAATAGGATAGGATAGAGGATAGGATGGGATAGAGGATATGTAAGATAGAAGATAGGATAGGATAGAGGATAGGATAGGATAGAGGATAGGATAGGATAGAGAATAGGTTACGATAGAGGATGGGATAGGATAGAGGATAGGATAGGATAGAGGATAGGATTGGATAGAGGATAGGATGGGATAGAGGATATGATAAGATAGAAGATAGGATAGGATAGAGGATGGGATAGGATAGAGTATAGGTTAGGATAGAGGATAGGATAGGATAGAGGGTAGCATAGGATAGAGGAATAGGATAGGATAGAGGATAGCATACGATAGAGGATGGGATAGGATAGAGGATAGGATAGGATAGAGGATAGGATACGATAGAGGATGGGATAGGATAGAGGATAGGATAGGATGGAGGATAGGATAGGATAGCGGATAGGATGGGATAGAGGATATGATAAGATAGAAGATAGGATAGGATAGAGGATAGGATAGGATAGAGGATAGGATAGGATAGAGGATAGCATAGGATAGAGGAATAGGATAGGATAGAGGATAGGATAGGATAGAGGATAATATACGATAGAGGATAGGACAGGATGGAGGATAGGAT
>NW_027489882.1:0-21522 GCF_050948215.1 Halictus rubicundus | reverse complement strand
GCAAGTGTGTGAAGTGAGAACAACATAATTCCACATCGTCATTCTTGTAATATTCAGACAAGTAAGTATTTTTATTGCTACTATTTGTTATCGTTCGTGTTTTTGCTTATGCTCTTCCGCTATATTTGTTACATTGATATAACTTCTCTTAATTTCCGTATATATCTCTTTAATTAATGTTTAAATTAGTATGTTTTCTTATAAACCATGCCACAGAAATTTTGACTGTATTTTTCAATTCTAGGCAAGCAAACAATGGAAACTGCAACGTGGACGGTGGTTCAGTTCATCGAAGATGGCAGCATGGAGGCAGTGCTAACAAAGTGGTTAGAGGGCGAAAATTGTTACTGGCCACCACTGCAACGGGGTCGTTTGATGACCGCAATAAAAAAAATGGAGGCCAGTAACAATTTATGGACCAAGTACAAGGTCAAGATTTTTAGAAACAGCACTTTCGGTAAGTTACAATTTGTTCAGGATTCAAGCGTTGGAATTCGGCGGCTATTGTCTCAACTGGCGACCGCTGTATCATACAGTTTTTGTCTCGTATGTCAACACGCGGTAAGAACGCGTGTCGCCGTTGCTCGACACCGCGTAGCAACAGTTTCGTCTCTCATTGGCCGAATTTCAACGCTCGAATCCTTCAAATCGAGACAAACAAGGATTATCCGATTCGGGAGCACCAATCACGGTGCTCCACATTCGATGGTCCTTGTTATTGAAGGCATCTGCGTGTGCCTTCTCGCTCTCTTAATGTTCGTCACTCGCATCACGCTGCTTAACGCTCTTAACGTTCGTCTTCAGTCATATTTCTCGCGCTAGTTTGCTGCTCGCGCTCGTCTCGCTCAGGTCAGATTTCAAAATCTCTCGCTCGGAGACTCTCGCGATCTCGAACTGCTCTTTCGCAGTATTTTCTACAATCTTCCGCGCCACGTTACGTGCATTCTGCCGCGTGTTGAAGATCTCCGTCGCCCGCGTTAAAGATTTCCGTATCGCGGTGGCACGCGTTTCGCGTTCCGACGGCAGAAATCTGCACGCGCAAGATATCCGTCCATCCGCCGGCTCGCGATTCTCGATCGCGCTTTCTCTCTCTCGATCGTGCGCACCTCGTGACGTCCTCGTTCTCTCCATCGCTCGCGAGTGACCGGCTGGTCGTGCCGCCTGTGATCGGTCTGCGATCAATAAAGTGCAGTTTAATATCTCTCTCTCTCTCTCTCTCTCTCCGTCAAACTCTGACTCTCTACTTCCGCGACCGCGACCTACCTCGCATATATAGCCCGATGGTCCTTAATACATACACCCGAATCGGATCACCTACATCGCTCGCGGTCGTCGCACCTTCCTTACTCTCTCACATTCATTCGCACCCGCTCGCTCGGGCATTCACCTGTCGTTGCGTTGATGTTTTTCGGCCATCCGCGGACGACCTGCTCCACAAAAACGCTGGTCGTTTTTGCGTTTTCGCTGACCTAATCGGCGATTTCCGCCAACGGCTCCGTCCCCTACGTTTATGTTAAACAAAAACGAACAAACAAAAAGAAACAAAGAAACAACTGACAAACTAAAACATGAAAATAAACAAACAAACAAACTTATATTTTATATATATTTATTTTTTATTTATTTATTTTTATTTCCTTACAGAATATTTATTATATAATTTATGATAGGGGAATATTCAAAGTAAAATTAAAATTAAACAGAAACAAACAAACAAAACAAACTAAAACATCGAAATAAACAAACAAACAAACGAAAAGAAAAGAAATCATCTATAATAATAATTATGATTAATATTGATGCCGCGGCCTCTTGGAAATAACATTGTAGCGGCGTGAAGTGAGCGTGAAGAGAGAAAGAGAAAGAATGTGTCAGTACGCGTGAAGTGAGCATGAAGAAAGAGAGCGAGGATGAACAAATGAGCGTGAAGAAAGAGAGCGAGTATGAACAAATGAGCGCGAAGGAAGAGAGAGAAAGAATGAGTAAATACGTGTGAAGGAGCGAAAGAAAAGATAGAACGTAGAGACGCGTGCGTGTAGTTTTCACCAGAAGCAAACGAACCAGCGTGTGAGACGGTTGCAAACCGCGTGTAAAAAAGTAATAAAAGTGAATTCCAAGAATACAGCGTGAAAAGTGTGTTAGAAAAATCGAAGTAAGCAAACGGTCGAGGCAGGCCATGTGGTTTTTGTCAGCGCGTTGCCCTTCCACAAGGGAAAGTCCTTTAGCTTGGGGGTGTCATAAACAAGGGGGCATACTGTCGAAGGCGTTCTCACGGCTGAGGATTTTTGGGACAGCAGGACATTCTGATTCTGACTGTCGTCGTGTACAGTTGTCGTGAATAAAGATTCATAGTATTTTGTAATACGCCCACATTTATTTAAGTTAACGATATCGCGTTATCTATCTTTCTAGTACTTTCTTACAAGTGAATAAAAGAAGCCTAACAACATTATAAAAATAATTTATAATTACTTTGTATTTAAATTATATAATAAGAATTATATTTATTATTATTTTAATTTATAGTTATTATTATTTATTTTAGTTTATTTTATCGCCTGTGTGTGATGAAAGCAGCCTCTCTTTTTTTAGCCCCGCATCCGCTGGCGGTACTCCGCCCGCTTTATCAGCTTGGCCAATTTATTCTGAAACATAATATTATGCTTTATAATTTTTTAATTATTCACCATTTATTTATTATTTTATTATTTCTTCATTTATTCTATATTTACTTACATAAGAATCATAATTTAGCCTAGCCGTGGAGGTGGGCGGGGGCCCACGTTCAAATGGCCTCGGGATGCGGGAGGGCGGAAAGTTGGGCGGCAACAATTTTACCGCAATGGGCCACGGTATCTGCGAGGCCCGTGGCGTTGGGGCGGATGGCCCCTGTTCTAAGGACATTTTTTCAAATTTGATGGTGTTTGGTTCCATAATTCTGGAAAAGAAAAAAGAATTACTTCATGCGCCGTCTCGAAAATGTCGGATTCAAATTGACGCGTATTATAGTGTTGTTTGGAATTTGGAAGTGTGCAAGAACGGTTTTTCGGGATCGTATCGGATTCTCGAACAAAGATTGTAAGTCATTGCAGGTGTGCAATAATTCGAAAGAATCGGTTACCCAATCGTTGGGACGGGTCGGAAATCCATAGGATCGAGATCAATCACTGAAGAGCAAAATTCTTCACTGATTCGTCTCGACCCCATGGATTTCCGACACGTCCGAACGATTCAGTGCACGACTCTTGCGAATTATTGCACACCGGCAGTCACTCACAATCTTTGTTCGAGAATATGATACGATGTCGAACAAAACATTCTCGCACACTTTTAAATTGTATATATCACTATAACACTTCACGACGCGTCCAACGAATCAAGTCTATTCGTCTAATGTAACAAAAATGTTTATATCTCAGAAACGGTTGACCTTTCGACCTATGTTTACTATAGCTTTTTCACTCAGCACTGTGTATCCTATATACCATATAAATATTGAATGGTTTTTTTTAACACCCTGTATATATATATATATAACATGTATCCAACGGCAGAAGGTGAAGTTTTCAAGCTACTACACGCTGTAAGGAAAATAAATTGTAGGGACAACCTGAGAATAAATGAAGGGATCGTTTGCTGTGCAATTACAAAATTGTCTCTACCTGAAATACTTGCACTTGTGAAGACCATTCAACGTTTATGAACTCAATGGATACATATATAGAAACAACTTATCGTGATCATGAATAAATTACTTCTGTGAATTTGATTGCAAAGTGGGAGAACATCGACTCGATAATTTCATAGGGTGGATAATAAAAATCTCCTTGTGGATTTTAACCAAAGAACACACCCCCCCCCCCCCGCCCTAAAGAACAAATTCGGTCATTCAAAATAGGCAGAAGTTTACATCAAAATAGACAGTTTTTTGCAAATATCTCAGAAAATAAAGAGACCTCCGTACAGTGCGGACAAATGGTCTGTCTTCGGGCACTTCTCGTAATTTGGTTATTAATGTATATATTAATGTACAATAACCAGCAAAACTGAGTCTACACTATTTGAAGCAACATAACTTTTTAAAAATTAGATCAAATGACTTGAATTTTATTGAGAAGTTAGAAGGATTAGTTTATTAGACGAGGTGTAGGAAGGAATGGGAAGAGGTGGAAAGGTTGCAGGAGAGGTTTCTGAGGTGGGTCCTAGGAGTAGAGAGGTACGCACCGCGGTATATGGTGCGGTAACAGCTGCAGAGGGAGTTGTTGAGAGGGAGGGCGGGGTTGAGGGCATGGGGGTACCAGAAGAAGTTGAGGGTGGAAAAAGGGGGGAGCTAGCTAGGTTGTGCTGGGAGCAGGGAAGAGGAAGGGGCAGAAGGGGAGGGGAGGTAGTAGGGTGGGTGAAGGAGTGACGGCGTTTTTGGGAAGAGAGGGGCTGGACAGCGGAGGAGGCGGAGGAGATGATGGAGGAGAGGATAGAGGCAGTGAGTGAGGAGATAGTGAAAGGGGAAAAGAAGAAGCAACAGGGGAGAGATGGGAAAAGATAGGAAGCGCAAGGTACAACATGTGGTACGGGAGGGTGAAGGGAGAGCGGATACCGGGGTATCTGAAGAAAGGCTGGGGAGAGAGCAGGTGGCAAAGGGTGGCCAGGTACAGGTTGGGAAACGAGATGAGAGGTGGAAAGTATTGGTTGGAGGAGGAGAAGAAAGTATGTAAGGTCTGTGGGTGAGAGGAGGAAACGTGGGAACATGTGTGGGAAATGTGTAAGGGAGGGTTGAGGGGAGTGGTTGGCAGGGGATGGTGGGGAAATATTAGGGGATGAAGGAGGAGAGGAATGGATGAGGAAGGTGGATGAATGGAGGAAGAGCAGGAATGGAGAGATATGGGAGATGAAGTAAATGGAGAGAATGCATAGGAATGGAGTGAAAGAGAGAGCAGCCGAAAGAGGAGGTCCAGGAGGCATGGGAAGGATGGGTGAGGTGCAGGGAGGGGAGAGAGCAGAGAAGCATGTATGTGTGGGACAGGGAAAAATAATAACGCGGCGGATATTAGTGAAAGATCGTTCTCTCTCTCTATGGCGTGTTTTTAGGACACGTTTAATTAAGTTAGGGTAAGTTAGGATAAGTTTAAGGTTAAGATTGGGGTAAGAGGGAGATGTAATTAAAATTGTAACCCCGAGGGGAATCAATAATTGATATATATATTAGACGAGGTGTACAAAATTTTTGAAAAAAATTTTAATTGGTCGGAATCGCAAAAGAAATAGTAAAAGTTGGTTTTTTCAGCTTTTTTATCAGAGCCTGTATTGAAAATTTAAGGAATGTATTTGATTTGCTCGAATAAATTATATCTACGCTTAAAATTTCACAGATATTGGTTAATTCGATTACGAGTTATAAACGATTAAAAGTGTGGTTTTAAGTCGAAAATCATGAAAAACGGCAATTTTTCCACTTTTAAGCGTTTATAACTCGTAAACGAATTAACCAATATCGGTGAAATTTTCAGCATGGATGTAATTTACTCAAGCGAATCAAACACATTTTTTAAATTTTCAATACAGGCTCAGATAAAAAAGCTAAAAAAACCAACTGTTACTATTTCTTTTGCGATTCCGACCAATTCAAACTTTTTTCAAAAATTTTTTACACCTCGTCTAACAAACTAAACCTTCCAACTTCTCAATAAAATTCAAGTCATTTGATCAGATTTTTAAAAAGTTATGTTGGCTCAAATAGTGTAGACTCAGTTTTGCTGGTTAGTGTATGTATATAAAGCGAGAAAACTCAAGGAACGTAAAGAATATATTTCGCAGAAGTTACAAGGGAATAGCAATCCCTAAGACCCATATCCTATAAATTCCAAATTCAAGGTAACAAGATCTATTCAAATTAAAACATTAATAAAGAAATAATGAGAAAATACCTGTGAAATTTCTTCTTAACTGTTGAAAACAAAACACGAGGCCCTGGGGTGACCGAGGAACCAGTCAGTGAGGTGAACAGCGAACCCACATTGCATCCAATGGCCGGCCTCACACTTGAAAACACTGAAAATAAATAATAACATGTATTCAACGGCAGAAGGTAAAGTTTTTAAGCTACTACACGCGGTAAGGAAAATAAATTATAGGGACAACCTGAGAATAAATGAAGGGATCGTTTGCGGTGCGATTAGAAATTGTCTCTACCTGAAATACATCCACTTGTGCACTTCATTCAACGTTTATAAACTCAATGAATAGATATATAGAAACAACTTATAGTGATCATGTATAAATAACTTCTGTGAATATGATTGCAAAGTGAAAAAACATTGACCACTTCGACTCGATAATTTCATACCTCCCTTCATATATTAATGTATATATATATAAGGCGCTAAAACTCATGGAACCTAAAGAATATATTTCGCAGAAGTTATAAGGGAATAGCAATCCCTAAGACCCGTATCCTATAAATTCCAAATTCAAGAAAACAAAATCTATTCAAATTAAAACATTGATAAAGAAATAATGAGGAAATACCTGCAAAATTACTTCTTAACCGTTGAAAAGGAAACATGAGACCCTGGGGTGACCGAGGAACCAGTGCGTGAGGTAAAGACCGAACCAGCATTGCATCCGTTGGCCAACCTCACCCATTTGAAAACACTGGAAATAAATAATAACATGTATCACTCAATGAATACATATATAGAAACAACTTATAGTGATCATGAATAAATAACTTCTGTGAATTTGATTGCAAAATGGGAGAACATCGACTCGATAATTTCATAGGGTGGATAATAAAAATCTCCTTGTACATTTTAACCAAAGAACCCTCCCGCGCCCTAAAGAACAAATTCGGTCATTCAAAATAGGCAGAAGTTTACATCAAAATAGACAGTTTTTGCAAATATCTCGGAAAATAAAGAGACCGCCGTACTGTGCGGACAAATGGCCTGTTTTCGGGAAAACTTATCAAAATGTATACTCCAAACCTAATCGCCATAATACGTACTTACAACACACGGCACTGACACGAATGGCTGCTCTGAAGTGAATACTGGCCGACGCTTGCGAGCGAATGTTCGATGGCATTCCTTCGACCGCCTTCGGAACCGATCTTCGCTTCTTTCTCTGCAGCTTCCCGTGGACCGTCGCCGCGCCGCCGCGTATACAATGTATGTTGGCGGTTCGTCGGCGTGCTTGCCGCTGCGCGATGCTGTCACGGCCCGATAAGACCAAGACAACAACCCTCGCAACACGTCACCAGGCCCAAGTTCACGACTGATTCAGCACCCGACAACTTTGAACCATTAAACAGTCCCAAACCTTTGTACCCCAAATAAGATTACCCATTAATATATAAGACCCCAAACCCGTGTACCCAGCAGTCGACGATCACCTCTGCTACGGCACGTCTCGCCGATCCAACTTTCAAAATAAAAAGCAAGTTCAAATTCCCGAAATCTTCGAGTATTCAATCGCGAAAGTGAAATACGGCGTTCCTTCGCGAAACCAGCCATTTCACCGTAACATTTTGGCGATCCTGCCAGGATACCGGTTCATCTGCTGGAAGAAAATCTTCAACGGCAACCAACCACGGCTGTTTGACCACGAAGACGGACTACGAGAGCCCTTCCGAAGCAATACATCGGTATCGACGAACCAAGGTCAGTACGACATCTTAAGTTATCGAGAATAGAATCGAACAGTTCCCCTACGTTAACCAAGAAAATGGCTAAACCAAACGGAACCGTAATGGTAAGCGAAGAGATACTCAATGGAATTCTCAATTCAATGAAAGAATTGCAATCCGCGGTTACCTCTTTAAGCAAAACTACTGCTAAAGAAAACGAAAACCGACAGAAAGAAATTATAGAATTATCCAAGTTAATGAACATCACCGCTACTATGACCGACGACAGCGCATCTCAGAACAGAGGCCAAAGAAACTCCTCAAGAAGACACGGGGAACATTCATCAGGGAGCAACTCGGAAGATGATGAACCCGAAATAACTGCAACTTCCAATGCAACAATTGGACAAACGGCGTCAAACGCCATTCGTACTATCCGAACGCTGAAAGGAAGAGACGACCTAGGAGTAGAAGACTTCATAAGTGATGTCAGGTACGCCAGATCCGTATGTCGAGACAAGCATATGCTTCTGAAACTCGTAATTGCGGAGAAAATCACGGATCAAGCAGAGCGAGCTATCCGATACTTACGTATAGACACCTACGAACAGCTCTACGAGGCCCTCAGGACATACGTCACCTCGCCCAATACCGTCAATGCCAGCAGAAATAAGCTGCAAAACACGCGACAAGGACAAATGGAGAGCGTAATGAGTTTCAATCTGAGATTCAGACAATCCCTGAACGAATTAAAATACGCTATCCAGTACAAACACAACAACCCAGCGGCAAGGAAGATTGCCATCGATGAAGAAGAAGACGCGGCCATCGCTACATACGTAACCAACCTGAAACGAGAATTAGGAGCTCTAGTCGTCCCATCGCAACCCAAGACACTAGAAAAAGCTCAAACTCTAGCTGGAGACATGGAGAATTGGCTTCGAGACTCGAGAGGACCATCGCAAAGACAGATGTTCCCGCAACATCCCAGACCGAATAACTCAGTATTGCCACCGAGAGGACCTTTCCATCCTATGAACAGACCTCAAGCTAGACCGACTTCACTTGCAACAATGCCTAGACCCATCAATCTTAAATGCTTCAAATGCGGACAAAACGGGCATATCGCACCTAACTGCACAAATTTTCGGTCAGCCCCTCACGGCAAAATCCCACCAAGAGTCAACTACACCATCGACGAGACGCCAGCGGAACAAGCGGACTTCCCCGCATTAGGAGAATATGCAGCATACCAGGGAGACTACAATATATACTCGGAGGATTCCAAGGACTCAGAAGACCAACAAGATTCCTACTGGACACCGGAGCAGGAATCAACCTCATAAAAAATAGTAGTATATTACCCGAACATCCCAGGGAGAATAAGATCCAAAATATACTAATGGGCAACGACAAACACGAATCCAAATCCAGCACGCAGTTCCAAGCACTAAAACAAGACCATATATTCCAAATAGTTCCCGACTCCTTCCCCATCCCTGAAGACGGAATCATAGGTTTACCCTTCCTACAGAAATATAAATATAAGATCACTAATGATTATCTGTTTTTAGGTGAGACACGCATACCTCTAAGATCCGACATCAAATTACAACCAGGCGAGAGTACTATCAAGGAAACTTTCATTGACCACCAAAGAACCCAGGTTTGCTTCATCAACACAGGTGAGAGAGAAATTGAATCAAACCAAATTGAATTAGATGAATCTCCCAAATTAGACAGAATGCAATTATTAATGCAGAAATTAAGAACCAAACACATTGATCTTTCATATAGAGACTCGGTAGAGAAAATAATCCTTTCATACGCTGACGCCTTTGCATTAGAAACCGATCCACTCCCATGCACCCAACTCACGTCACATAAAATAGAATTAAAAACAGAGAAACCCGTCAATATAAAATTGTATAGACCTCCAGAGTGCCATCGCGAAGAAATTAAAAGACAAGTCTCAGAATTGTTGGATAAAGACATAATTACACATTCAGATTCCCCTTATAACGCACCAGTGTGGGTAGTACCCAAAAAGGCAGATGCCTCAGGAAAGAGAAAATGGAGAATAGTAATAGATTTTAGAAAATTGAACGAACTTACAGATCAAGACGCGTATCCCATCCCCGATGTAGAATCAATCCTTTCGCACTTAGGAAACTCGAAATTTTTCTCAGCATTAGATTTATCGTCAGGCTTTCACCAAATTCCAATGGACAAAGACTCAAAAAAATATACAGCTTTTTCAACTCCCGAAGGACACTTCCATTACAATAGAATGCCATTCGGACTAAAGAACGCACCAGCTACGTTTCAAAGAATGATGGATAGAGCATTAAACGGATTGATAGGAAAACATTGCTTTGTATATTTAGATGACGTCATAATATTCGGACAAACGATTCAAGAACATAACAAAAATTTAGCGATCGTACTACATAGACTGTCTGAACTAAGACTAAAATTGCAACCAGACAAATGTGAATTCTTAAAACCGGAATTAGAATACTTAGGACACGTTATATCAAAGGACGGAGTAAAACCAAATCCCAATAAAATCAAATCAGTAAAGGAATTTAGACAACCCAAGAACCCGACAGAAATAAAGCAATTTCTAGGGCTAGCAGGTTACTATCGTAAATTTATTAGAAACTTTGCCAAGATAGCTAAACCACTGACAGACCTAACAAAAAAGGACATTCCATTCCATTGGACAGACAAACAGCAAATCTCTTTTGACACGTTGAAGCTAAAATTATGCGAAGAACCGATTCTTAAATACCCAGACTTCAACAAAGAATTTACACTAACGACAGACGCATCGAACGAAGGACTAGGAGCTATATTATCCCAAGACGGACACCCATGTTGTTACGTATCCAGAACCCTAAATCCGGCAGAAAAACATTACACTACGACAGAAAAAGAATTACTAGCAATAGTATGGGGCGTTCAAAGATTAAGACAATACCTATTAGGCAGAAAATTCAAAATTAGGACAGATCATCAGGCACTTAAATGGCTACATAATGTAAAAGACACCTCATCCAGACTAATCAGATGGAGACTTAGATTAGAAGAGTATGACTATGACATAGAATATCACAAAGGAAAAGACAATACCGCCGCGGACGCACTATCACGAGTACACATAACCCTAGCAGAGATGACGGGAGACCAACTCGCAGACTTAGCAAACGAGATAATAGAAACAAATCAGGGAAACGAACATCCAGATACTACAGACAATAACGCAAACGATAGCGATACAGATACGGCAGTGAGCAACGACTTATCGGACTTAGACGACATTTTCGAATATGACGAATACCTATTGTATCAAGAGACCCCTGATAATTTCAAAGAGACACCTAACCGAAGACAATACTTTCAACTAAATACGGTACCCGACAGAGACAGAGAAGCTCTTCAAGCTTTAAAAATAATATTAGGAAAACACCAAAAGATAGGAGCCACCCGACAACACTTTAATATTAGACAAATTGAAATGATCAGGAAAATAATTAGATTCATAGCATCACGAGACCCGAGAAAACTTTATGTCTTAGCCACAGAACCAGTAATAGAGATCACGCCAGAGAGAAAATTAGAAATATTAAAAGAAAATCATAACGGTAATTCCGCTCAACACTTTGGAGAAAATAAAACGATAGCTAGAATTAAATCAAAGTATTTTTGGGAAAACTTGGAGAAGGACGTGAAAGAATTTATAAGTAAATGCGTTTATTGTCAAAAAGAAAAACTCAATCGAATTAGGCACCGAGAAGAGGCATGTATCCCGAACACTCCTGAATCCCCGAACGACAAAATTGCAATGGATATCTTTGGACCACTACCGATAACCTCTAAGGGTAACCAATTCGTTTTGTCCATCCAAGATCAACTGACCAAATACCTAATCCTTATTCCGATGAAAGATCAACGTGCAGAATCCATTATCGACAAATTAATCGAACATTTTATTTACACCTTTTCGGCACCCAAGCAAATATTGACAGACCAAGGTTCAAATTTTATCTCAAACCTGATGCAGGGATTTGAAGAAGCATTCCAAATTAAACATATCAAAACAACTAGCTTTCATCCTCAGAGCAATGGATCCCTTGAAAGAACTCACGCTACGGTTAAAGATCTTATTAGAACTTGTATTAAAGAGAGACAGAAAGAATGGGACGAAGTATTAAAACTTATATGTTTCGGTTACAATACGGCAGTCCATGAAGGAACAGGTCATACACCCTTTGAATTAACTTTTGGTAGAAAAGCGAATTTGCCAAGCGCGATATCTGCTACGAGTACGCTCACGCAGAATGAACTCTTTAAATTATGGAGCAAGAAACATGCAGAGTATCTAGAATCCGCAAAGAAAACGATAGAAAAAAATAAAGCTAGAAATAAAAGAAATCAAGATAGGAAAATAAGGTTGCAGAGCTTATTTAATGTAAATGATAAGGTATGGATTCACAATGACCATAAGAGTAACAAGTTAGATTCGGAATGGTTAGGACCAGCGATCATATTAGAAGTTAAAACGCCGTACTATATATGTAAAAAATTAACGAATGATAGCGTGATAAAAATTCACGGAAATAGACTAAAGTTGTATAAATCTTAAAATTTCAGATGTCGCCCACAGGAATAATACTAGGCTTAAGCATAACCTTAGCAAGTAGTTTTACACTAACACCTCTAAATGATAGTAGCGTATTCATAGAAGATATACAAGAAACGTATTTATACCATAACGTAGTAAGAATAATTGCAGGAATGAAAAAAAAAAAAAAAAAACCATACGTAAAACTAGATGATACTACAGAATCATAGAAGCCACCGCACCTGTACCATAACAACAGCAGCCCTCCATCGAGTTACGACCTGAACGACACCGAATTCAACATCGCACCTGTCAGGAGAAAATGAGTTCGTTTCGGAGCAACGAAAGTCTAATGAGGGGGGAATGTCACGGCCCGATAAGACCAAGACAACAACCCTCGCAACACGTCACCAGGCCCAAGTTCACGACTGATTCAGCACCCGACAACTTTGAACCATTAAACAGTCCCAAACCTTTGTACCCCAAATAAGATTACCCATTAATATATAAGACCCCAAACCCGTGTACCCAGCAGTCGACGATCACCTCTGCTACGGCACGTCTCGCCGATCCAACTTTCAAAATAAAAAGCAAGTTCAAATTCCCGAAATCTTCGAGTATTCAATCGCGAAAGTGAAATACGGCGTTCCTTCGCGAAACCAGCCATTTCACCGTAACAATGCCCAGGCTGCCACATGTCCATTTTCATCTGTCTTTTTCGGCGGTTTATTTGACTTCGAATAATTTCCGGAGGCGCGTTCGAATGCTGTAACGAGGACAGAGCAGTCAAAGACTGGCGCGCGCGTTGCAATGTATGTGGTTGTATCGCCCAATGACAAAGCAAGGATCAAATAAAACTCTAGTCTATATATAGACACTTATGAATCGTAGTTCTTTTTAGACCTTTGAAATTTTGAATCATTTCATTTTTGGTTTAATTTAGCTTCACACATGAATTTATTGACTCTGTTGTAAACATTTATTTCATAATAAAAAAAGAGAGACCGAGGTGTGTGCATGAATAATAGTGGTAAAGTATTTTTAAGTTATAACATTCGCAAAACATCGTATCCGGACCTAATCTAATCATACATTATCATTATTAGGATCATACTCTTATGCAAATGCACGTAGACTTTTTGACAGTGATACTGAAATAAATGTAATGTAACAATTACAATTTTTATTCTGTTATAACGTCTGACACCTGATCGTTCCATACTCCGGGTAAAAAAAAACATGTCCACTTAGGACCCTCCTCCCTATAAATATCCAACATTTAATAAAATTGAAAGATTCCCTTTTCAGTTCCTTTCTTATTCGTTATCCAACACGCCGGTGTTTCCATCTCGTATTCATCAGTCAGCTACACATCTGTAGGTAATACCATACCACAGACGAGGTATAGGAGTAGACCAATCACCCAATGTATTATTCTGTCTCACGCTCGGGGGGCTCTAGAGCCCCCGTACTATTCCGTGTCACATCCTACCGTATCATCCAGAACTAATATTGTGGAACCGATATTCTACAATGGCGCTGTTGCTGATATAATTTTAAATCTCATGTCGAGGATTCATATGATGAATGAAACAAAAGAATGTTGTTTCCTCTTAATTCCATTACGGCTGACACGCGAGTGCATCGAAGGAGACGTAATGTAATAATAATAATAACGTAACGTCTCCGGCTGAGAATATTTTGGTCCCGGATCGAATCCCGCATGGAACGATTTTTTTTTCGTTAAACACTTTTTTCTTGTTCTTTCTACTACATCAGTCGTCTTCCCTGTGCAATTACAACTACAACAGTGTAATAACATAATTATAAAAAATTAAATTAGTTCAATATTAGCCAAAAGTAAGAATGTAGTTTAAATTTAATTAAATAAAATACGACGTTGATATCATTAATTTCATTTGACTATTTAATAGCTACTTATTCAATGTACTTCTGATATTGCTTTTCATTCGCAGCATATATATTCTAATAAATTTAATTATTTGGGATTGATAAAAGATTGAACAACAATATTTATAATAACTAGTTTTGAACATTTTTTAAGGGTAATTAAATTTAAAAAACAAAAAGAATGATTTAAAAATACAAAATATATTTCAGTATATACCATTAAACCCGATTCTTTTTAATTTTTTCAGTTTAAATTTTACTTTGGTATTGTTCCGTCACAAGACAAAACAAATATTTCAATATAACCAAACATCTGGGTGGCAGACTTCGGCCTACCTCCAGTTTATCATGTTTGTAATGCACTAGCATTTATGGTAGCGGCCCGGGACAAAATTTACAACACTTTACCGGGCGCAGGTTTATAACGCCTTTCCGGACCCATCGAGTGAGGGTACCGCGCGTCCACCTCGGCACAAGGTTACCCTCCCTTTGGCAATGGTAGGCGCCAACGAAGATCAATGACAATGATTGACCAATCACGAACAAATTAGAAGACAGAGATTCTTAGACCCCACCCACACCGAGATTAGCTGCAAGGAGTGAAGAGACGACAAGACCAGTCAACCAACTAGCCTCAAATAAACAAGTATTCCTCCGAGCAACCGTAGAGTCGTAGTCCACCAGAGCAGCAGCGGTCGTAGTATCCGCGTATTTCTTTTTATTTCTTCGGTTCTGTTAACGTCAGAGTCGATAGTGCAAACCGACACGGACAAGAGTGTCCCTTGCACTGCATTCCAGACAGAGTTGGGCACTATTTAGATAACAAATTATTTAAATAAGGATTCGAATCAAAGATATTTTATCTTTATTCGTTATTCGAAAGTTCGAATAAAAAAAGTATCTCTGTCGAATAAATAATTTTATTAGACGAGAATTTATCGGACGAATAGAGAGAATTTTTTTTATTCGAAGCGGATTTATTCGAACTTGGAATAAATTTTCATCTTTTATCTGTATCTTTTATTCAAAGGCTTCGGATAAATCTTCGAATAACTTTTGCCAGCTCGAATAAGCGGCGACGAGGTCCGACGAACGCCGATCTTCAAAGACCCAGCGACTGACAAACGGTATACAATGTAAGCAGATGGAGAATCGCGCACGAATGAAAGTTCAAACTTTTAGATTTTTCAATATACCTCCATAAAATTGCGGCGAGTGAATTGAGGGGCTTTTCCTGATGAAAATGAGTCCAAACTCGAGTGTAATCGAACAATTTTATTGATACGTAATGTTACGATAAAAATTAAAATCTTGTTGAAGATAATCCAAATGATGTCGTGTTTGGACTCATTTTCATCTGGATAAGCTCTACAACTTATTCGTATTAAAAATACTATTCGCATTAACACTATTCCTACCGAAACTTCGCGTATACCTATTTCTACCGCGACCGGTCAAATGACCGGTCTGTAGCACAACTTATATTTTTTAATATAGAATGAAGATAATAGCCAATTTGACAGTATAAAAATATAGTTTCTTTTATTTAGGAGTATATAATGTATATTTTATTCGTTTTCACCGCATAATATTTCGTTTACTATACCCTGTTGGGCCTGATGTTCCCCTAAACATATTATGAATAGGTGCTCTTCCAGGATTAGACCCTTCTTTTACTTCTTGCCAAACAGTTCCGTCTATAGCAGTTTCGATTACCTCTTCCTCATTCTCGCTATCGGAAGTAACTAAAAATCTCCTTCTCTTTCGTCCTCTACGTACGTTCGAAACATTCCCTTCGTCCTCATCGGTGTTCGAGTCGTTCTCAAATAGATCATAATTTTCCGTATTGTCATTTGCAATATCAAAAATTTCGAACGTCTTTACATTTTGGGAATGAATATTCAAGGGATAAAATAAAAACTAAAATATAAAAATGTAAATCAAGATGGATAAAAAAATGAACAAAAGATAAAATGTGAAACTTGCTACGAAGTATTGTTGGTTTGTTCACTTTTTTGAAAATGACACTTATAACGCGTAATACAATAGAAAATAAAAGTAGAATAATAATAGAATAAAAATACAAAATAGTAAAAGACTGCCGAATATGCTCCTTGTAACTTTCACGTTTTGATGCTCTCTGTCCAGCTCACGAGACTTTACTGATTTGAATTCGTGAGAAGACGTCTAGGCATCTCCTTCGGCTATGATTTTATTTATTTTACAGTCATAGTAGATAAGACGGTGTAAGAAAATCCGAGGTTCTGGACCGCTTCGGATACCAATCAAGCAAATAAAGACCGCGAGGCCGATAGGCGAGCGAGGACTGTAAGCACTTTTCGGCTAAAATCATGCCACAACTGCATTACCTTCCGTTTGTAACGACTTTATAGTTTCGGAATTGAGTCTTTGAAAGAATACTATTACAAAAAGATATAAATCGATCTACCGGTCAAATGACCGGTCGTGGTAGGTAAGACAGACTACAAATTTTTCTCAGAAAATAAACAATAAAAAAAGAAGTAAATATTGAAAAATGTATTATACGCATATTGTAGGAAAAGTCGTGAAGTTTAAAGGCGATTCAACTACGTTGTATATAGGAAATTCTAATCGAAATTTTAAAAACGGTCATTTGACCGGTCGCGGTAGGAGTTTGGACTCATTTTCTTCAGGAAAAGCCCCTAACAATTCACTCGTCACAATTTTATGAAGGTATATTGAAAAATCTAAAATTTGAACTTTCATTCGATGCGGGTTTCGATGGCGGACGAAAAGATTCTCAGCCGGAGACGTTTTACGGCCTTTTTTTTTTTTTTTATCGTGAGGAAATGTTTTATACATACCCCGACTCCCTGGGGGAAGCCGGGGTTATGTGGGATTCTCTCCGGGGGGCGAAGCCCCCGGAGACTACCCACTAAAACCTCACGCCCACCTAAGCTACACGGGAGGTGCCTGGATCACGCGAGTACTCAACAGGACACCTCCCAGCTATCATCATACCCCGGGGGAGGGGTTAACCTCCCCCACTGCCTACGCTATAAGACCCCGGGCGGAGGGACCCGCCCGGTGTCCCCATCCCTGGAGCCTTCGGATTGGGCTTCCCGAGCCCCAGCTCGGTCCACCCACAGCTCCCGGAGTCTTCGTGCCCCGCTCGGGGCCGGTATCCCGAAGGAACCAGCCCCGGCCGAGGCAAGAAGACGCCGCCACCGGAAGGAAGGGCCGTCGGAGGCGTGATCCGGCACGCCCCGACCCTTCCTCACCCAATACCCCCCACGGATCCCCCTCCCCAATCGGGGAGGGACGGACCGACACCCCCCTACACCGGGGAACTAACCCGGGGGGACGTTTTACGGCCTGCACCAACCGAAACTGTTGAGAGTCAGAGTTATATATTGAAATGTAACGCAAATAAAATATTTTATACTGCAGTTTTAAGTTTCTACACTGTTTTCCTCAATATAAAAATGTTCAATATTACATAATACACCTACAAAACGATCAGGAGGCATCGAAACAATTGATTTTTTTTTTAACGACGATGCAATTTATAAAAAAATAAGAAAAATTGTTTCAGTATTATCTAACTACTGAATTTTTATAAAACTGGTATCTCGGAAACTTCAATTCGAAATGTGCACTTTCTTCAAATGATTGGACAATTCAATTATCCAATTTTCTTAAACATGTTTGTATAATCTGGAAAATCTTTAAAAATTACACATTAATAATCACGATGAGACACAAATAACATAATAAAATAAACGTGGTCAACTGAAAACTTCGATATAAAATCGGCAATTTTATGGTATAAGAGTAGACCAATCACCATATGCGGTTTCGTGTCTCACATGTAAACAACTGGTTTTCTTACGCCCTCTACGCTGACGAACGATAAATGTTGGAACTAGATCATAAAAAATTATCAAATGTGGTCAAATACAAATGATTGACGAGTTATGTACATATCTGATGTTATGATCAGAGTTATGACTATATGTTCAAATTATATTTTTTAATTTGATGTCATTATGTTATATATCTACAATTATCTTTATCAATACAATATTAATAAATATAGATACCATGTTTCCAAATTATAGAAATACAATTTTCATAAATCTTGAACGTAAATAACATTTCTCCATACGTATAATTATTCGCATTTCTACAATTTTTTAACACTATTAATACGCATTCATTTTGAATATCTTTTGTAACTGAACTTGAAAAAGAAATTAAATTGAAATTTACTATATATTTCCATGTATATTTCATTTAAACAACATAAATTTTAGCTTTAAAGAATCATGTAAAATATCAATTAATATTAATTGTGAAATTCGAAAGAGTTAAGAATTAATTAATCAATAATTATGTAGTTGATCGTTTTTTGCGAGATGTCAATCTATTTCACTATTCACTCAGAACGTAGTTGTATTATTTTTTTGCACGTTTCTAATGAGAAAATAAACGACGAACGCAACGTACTGTTATGCGAGACTACCGGACTTATCTATTCTCTATAGATAAGTCAGACAAATAGATGAGTCAGAACTCACGGGCTTTCTCATCTACTAGACTAAGGCAAAATTACTCACCGGTACAGAGATTTCATGTTGAAGTCCAACCCTGCGAAAACTCCGACCTCCACGTCATTCCCTATCTCTAAGGGCTAGTGTCATCCATCCCCACCAAACTTCCATAGTTGTACTCTTATATAAGGCCCTGCGAAAGGGCGCGGAGAGAGAGAGAGACAGACAGAGAAGAAGTTACAAGTAGCCCGTCAGTCGACTCGTTTGTTACAAAGTTATTCGTCGTGTACAAAATCGCTTGTATTCTTGCTTGGCGACCTATTCCCAAATAAACCTAAGTTGTGCTGGAAGAGTTTGGAGTTTATTCGAGGATACTCTTTGTTTGGAACTATAGCGAAAGGAAAGAGGTATAGGTTGCGATAGAGACAGGTAGAGAATAATAGTGGACTGTATGAAATAATAAATAATGTATTAAGAATAAAGCGGAAAGAATACAAGATAGCGGTGAAGTGCAGAGGTACACGAAAGCGGAGAATAGATAGTAGTCGGAGATGTAACGCGCAAATCGTGAAGCGCACGATTTGGGAGAGTGAAGTGTCGTGGAGCGCACGAATAAACGAAAGTAAAGCGAGACTGTGATCGAGCGATCGAGCGTGTCTAAAGACCTCGTTTCGCGGTTATCGCGGGTTATTTATACTATGCGTGGCCACCGGCGTCGGAAGGAATAAGGAGTGGGGTTTTTGAAAATGACAAAGGATTTGGCAGTGTCGAACGTTAGCTAGCGCACGAGGGCAATGCCCTAACGGCCGCTACTGCACAGGAAACAAGGACGGTGGGTGACGGATTTGATATTTTGGATTATGGGAACGGTGGCTCACGCGACAAGTAAACGTTTAGAAGTAAACACAAAGTTTACGTCTGAGTGCGTTCACCCGGTCTCGGCGCCGTGCTCGATCAGCTGGCTATTGTCAACGCCGAGACACGGTCGCACCGAGGCCGCTCGCCTGCGGATTAGGTCGCAAAAACTATGGCACAAGAAATGATGTTTGCGTTACCGAGATTCTCGGTAACGCCTGCAGTGATTTCGAACACTCTTCATCTACCCCTTCCTGCGGCATAACAGAGGACTAATTTTTGGTGGCAGCGGTGGGATAGGCCGCAATTCAGCAAGAAGACCGAGGTCAACAAGGCGACAAGACGAAATCTGGAAGGATATAAGACGATTATGAAAATTCTATTCGGGTAAGTGAATGCCTTTTCACACATATTGGAACCCGAAATCAGAAATTCACACCGAAAGTGATAGCAGCGAGTCGTTACATAGTTTTATTCATAAAACTCTCGAGAAAATGAGTCGACCCGCGAGCCCTGTTAGAAGCAGCCTTGAACAACAAATGGCTGAACTACTGAGAAAATGTCTTAAATTAATGACTCTCTGCGAAGAGCAACGGAAAGAAATCGACGAACTACGACATGGGGAAACTTCAGTACCACTAGAACCTGTAAACGTTAGAATCAGAGATGATGAAAGTGACAGCTCCTTTCGGTCAACGGACGAACAACGCGTTTTGCTCAGGAGAACGAAAGAATCAAGACAGGTTTATACAGTCAACAAACCCACGGGATCTGACCGAGGAATTACAAATCGAGGAAACATTACAATTGCTCTCCGAATGGGACAAAGCAGGTCAAGTCGAGTATTCCTCCTAGACACAGGAGCGAGAATAAATTTAATAAAAGCAGCAGCAGCAGTTGTTTTACCTACACGAGCGCGAATCAATCGTTTTTATGGAATTGATGATAGAGAAGTCGTCTCAACCAGAGAAGCTAAACTTACAGTAGGAAATCGTGAACATATTTTAGCAATAGTACCAGATAGTTTTCCTATAGAAGAAGACGGGTTACTCGGCATGCCGTTCCTTGAGGGGGAGGAAGCCAAGATAGATACCAAGCATAGGACGATAGAACTAACAGGTACTTTGCATAGGATCCTACATTTTAGTAAGGACTCGATTGAGGGTCGAGAAAAACGTTTAAAATTATTAGACGAAAATACACGGGTAGCCCATTTGACAGATCCGAAAGCTATTGAATTAGTCAGGAAGGTATCGCGAGAGTTTGAGGACATCCTTGCTTTGCCAGGCGACGCACTGCCTATGACAAAACTGACCGAGCATAGCATACCTGTCACAGATGAAGCCCCTATATATGTCAAGCAGTTCCAAGGATTGGCAGGATATTACCGGAGATTTATCCCAAATTTCTCGCAGTTAGCTAAACCAATGAATACGCTTCTGAGAAAGGACAGGAACTTCGAGTGGAAGCAACAACAAGAGGAATCTTTTCAACATCTGAAGACAGAACTTTGCGGAGATCGTGTACTCATGTACCCAGATTTTAAAAGACAATTCATTTTATCTACTGATGCATCCGGTGAAGCTTTAGGAGCGGTACTGGCACAAAAAGATGAGAGCGGAAAAGAAAAACCAATCAGCTTTGCAAGTCGGACCCTAAACGAAGCTGAGCAAAAATATTCAACCACGGATCGCGAAATGCTTGCCATGGTTTGGAGTGTAAAGCACTTCCGCCCCTACTCATATGGTCGAAAGTTCGTTATAATTACTGATCATCAGCCACTGAAATGGCTAAATAACATGAAAAACCCAACTGCCATGCAGACGCGATGGAGGATCATTTTAGAAGAGTATGATTACGAGATTCAATACAAAAAGGGATGTTTGAATTCTAACGCTGATGCACTTAGTAGAAATCCGGTAATTAATCAAACTTATCGTCTCCTACACGAACGTTTTAACCGCGATATTAAC
>NW_027489881.1:0-21559 GCF_050948215.1 Halictus rubicundus | reverse complement strand
GATTCTGCGATAAACTAGTAGAAATCGTGTTTTCTGCTACAATTCGGTGATTTTCGATCATTTTCGTTCGTTTTCATGCAAACTAAGCGTTTCAGCGTGCGAATACATGATTCTGGTCAGAAACGGCCGTTTCGCGTAGAGAATCGCCGATTCTGAGATAAACTAGTCGAAATCGTGTTTTCTGCTACAATTCGGTGATTTTCGATCATTTTCGTTCGTTTTCATGCAAACTAAGCGTTTCAGCGTGCGAATACACGATTCTTGTCGGAAACGGCGGTTTCGCCTAGAGAATCACCGATTCTGCGATAAACTAGTAGAAATCGTGTTTTCTGCCACAATTCGGTGATTTTCGATCATTTTCGTTCGTTTTCATGCAAACTAAGCGTTTCAGCGTGCGAATACACGATTCTTGTCAGAAACGGCGGTTTGGCGTAGAGGATCGCTGATTCTGCGATAAACTAGTCGAAATCGTGTTTGCTGCTACAATTCGGTGATTTTCGATAATTTTCGTTCGTTTTCATGCAAACTAAGCGTTTCAGCGTGCGAATACACGATTCTTGTCAGAAAGGGCGGTTTCGCGTAAAGAATCACCGATTCTGCGATAAACTAGTAGAAATCGTGTTTTCTGCCACAATTCGGTGATTTTCGATCATTTTCGTTCGTTTTCATGCAAACTAAGCGTTTCAGCGTGCGAATACACGATTCTTGCCAGAAACGGCGGTTTGGCGTAGAGAATCGCTGATTCTGCGATAAACTATTCGAAATCGTGTTTTCTGCTACAATTCGGTGATTTTCGATCATTTTCGTTCGGTTTCATGCAAATTAAGCGTTTCAGCGTGCGAATACACGATTCGGGTCAGAAACTGCGGTTTTGCGTAGAGAATCGCCGATTCTGCGATAAACTAGTAGAAATCGTGTTTTCTGCCACAATTCGGTGATTTTCGATCATTTTCGTTCGTTTTCATGCAAACTAAGCGTTTCAGCGTGCGAATACACGATTCGGGTCAGAAACTGCGGTTTTGCGTAGAGAATCGCCGATTCTGCGATAAACTAGTCGAAATCGTGTTTTCTGCTACAATTCGGTGATTTTCGATCATTTTCGTTCGTTTTCATGCAAACTAAGCGTTTCAGCGTGCGAATACACGATTCTTGTCAGAAAGGCGATTTCGCGTAAAGAATCACCGATTCTGCGATAAACTAGTAGAAATCGTGTTTTCTGCCACAATTCGTGATTTCATTTTCGTTCGTTTTCATGCAACTAAGCGTAAGCGTTCCGAATACACGATTCTGGTCAGAAACGGCGGTTTGGCGTAGAGAAATCGCTGATTCTGCGATAAACTAGTCGAAATCGTGTTTCTGCTAAATTCGGTGATTTCGATCATTTTCGTTCGTTTTCATGCAAACTAAGTGTTTCAGCGTGCGAATACACGATTCGGGTCAGAAACTGCGGTTTCGCGTAGAGAATCGCCGATTCTGCGATAAACTAGTAGAAATCGTGTTTTCTGCTACAATTCGGTGATTTTCGATCATTTTCGTTCGTTTTCATGCAAACTAAGCGTTTCAGCGTGCGAATACACGATTCTTGTCAGAAACGGCGGTTTCGCCTAGAGAATCACCGATTCTGCGATAAACTAGCAGAAATCGTGTTTTCTGCCACAATTCGGTGATTTTCGATCATTTTCGTTCGTTTTCATGCAAACTAAGCGTTTCAGCGTGCGAATACACGATTCTTGCCAGAAACGGCGGTTTGGCGTAGAGAATCGCTGATTCTGCGATAAACTATTCGAAATCGTGTTTTCTGCTTACAATTCGGTGATTTTCGATCATTTTCGTTCGGTTTCATGCGAACTAAGCGTTTCAGCGTGCCAATACACGATTCTGGTCAAAAACGGCGGTTTCGCGTAGAGAATCGCCGATTCTGCGATAAACTAGTCGAAATCGTGTTTTCTGCTACAATTCGGTGATTTTCGATCATGTTCGTTCGTTTTCATGCAAATTAAGCGTTTCAGCGTGCGAATACTCGATTCTGGTCAGAAACGGCGGTTTCGCGTAGAGAATCACCGATTCTGCGATAAACTAGTAGAAATCGTGTTTTCTGCCACAATTCGGTGATTTTCGATCATTTTCGTTCGTTTTCATGCAAACTAAGCGTTTCAGCGTGCGAATACACGATTCTTGTCAGAAACGGCGGTTTGGCGTAGAGAATCGCTGATTCTGCGATAAACTAGTCGAAATCGTGTTTTCTGCTACAATTCGGTGATTTTCGATCATTTTCGTTCGTTTTCATACAAACTAAGTGTTTCAGCGTGCGAATACACGATTCGGGTCAGAAACTGCGGTTTCGCCTAGAGAATCACCGATTCTGCGATAAACGAGTAGAAATCGTGTTTTCTGCCACAATTCGGTGATTTTCGATCATTTTCGTTCGTTTTCATGCAAACTAAGCGTTTCAGCGTGCGAATACACGATTCTTGTCAGAAAAGGCGGTTTCGCGTAAAGAATCACCGATTCTGCGATAAACTAGTAGAAATCGTGTTTTCTGCCACAATTCGGTGATTTCCGATCATTTTCGTTCGTTTTCATGCAAACTAAGCATTTCAGCGTGCGAATACACGATTCTTGTCAGAAACGGCGGTTTGGCGTAGAGAATCGCTGATTCTGCGATAAACTAGTCGAAATCGTGTTTTCTGCTAAATTCGGTGATTTTCGATCATTTTCGTTCGTTTTCATGCAAACTAAGTGTTTCAGCGTGCGAATACACGATTCGGGTCAGAAACTGCGGTTTCGCGTAGAGAATCGCCGATTCTGCGATAAACTAGTAGAAATCGTGTTTTCTGCTACAATTCGGTGATTTTCGATCATTTTCGTTCGTTTTCATGCAAACTAAGCGTTTCAGCGTGCGAATACATGATTCTGGTCAGAAACGGCCGTTTCGCGTAGAGAATCGCCGATTCTGAGATAAACTAGTCGAAATCGTGTTTTCTGCTACAATTCGGTGATTTTCGATCATTTTCGTTCGTTTTCATGCAAACTAAGAGTTTCAGCGTGCGAATACACGATTCTTGTCAGAAACGGCGGTTTCGCCTAGAGAATCACCGATTCTGCGATAAACTAGTAGAAATCGTGTTTTCTGCCACAATTCGGTGATTTTCGATCATTTTCGTTCGTTTTCATGCAAACTAAGCGTTTCAGCGTGCGAATACACGATTCTTGTCAGAAACGGCGGTTTGGCGTAGAGAATCGCTGATTCTGCGATAAACTAGTCGAAATCGTGTTTTCTGCTACAATTCGGTGATTTTCGATCATTTTCGTTCGTTTTCATACAAACTAAGTGTTTCAGCGTGCGAATACACGATTCGGGTCAGAAACTGCGGTTTCGCCTAGAGAATCACCGATTCTGCGATAAACTAGTAGAAATCGTGTTTTCTGCCACAATTCGGTGATTTTCGATCATTTTCGTTCGTTTTCATGCAAACTAAGCGTTTCAGCGTGCGAATACACGATTCTTGTCAGAAACGGCGGTTTGGCGTAGAGAATAGCCGATTCTGCGATAAACTAGTCGAAATCGTGTTTTCTGCTACAATTCGGTGATTTTCGATCATTTTCGTTCGTTTTCATGCAAACTAAGCGTTTCAGCGTGCGAATACACGATTCTTGTCAGAAACGGCGGTTTCGCGTAGAGAATCACCGATTCTGCGATAAACTAGTAGAAATCGTGTTTTCTGCTACAATTCGGTGATTTTCGATCATGTTCGTTCGTTTTCATGCAAACTAAGCGTTTCAGCGTGCGAATACACGATTCGGGTCAGAAACTGCGGTTTTGCGTAGAGAATCGCCGATTCTGCGATAAACTAGTCGAAATCGTGTTTTCTGCTACAATTCGGTGATTTTCGATCATTTTCGTTCGTTTCATGCAAACTAAGCGTTTCAGCGTGCGAATACACGATTCTTGTCAGAAACGGCGGTTTGGCGTAGAGGATCGCTGATTCTGCGATAAACTAGTCGAAATCGTGTTTTCTGCTACAATTCGGTGATTTTCGATCATTTTCGTTCGTTTTCATACAAACTAAGCGTTTCAGCGTGCTAATACATGATTCTGGTCAGAAACGGCCGTTTCGCGTAGAGAATCGCCGATTCTGCGATAAACTAGTCGAAATCGTGTTTTCTGCTACAATTCGGTGATTTTCGATCATTTTCCTTCGTTTTCATGCAAACTAAGCGTTTCAGCGTGCGAATACACGATTCGGGTCAGAAACTGCGGTTTTGCGTAGAGAATCGCCGATTCTGCGATAAACTAGTCGAAATCGTGTTTTCTGCTACAATTCGGTGATTTTCGATCATTTTCGTTCGTTTTCATGCAAACTAAGCGTTTCAGCGTGCGAATACACGATTCTTGCCAGAAACGGCGGTTTGGCGTAGAGAATCGCTGATTCTGCGATAAACTAGTCGAAATCGTGATTTCTGCTACAATTCGGTGATTTTCGATCATTTTCGTTCGTTTTCATGCAAACTAAGCGTT
Organism: Halictus rubicundus; assembly: GCF_050948215.1. Taxonomy (NCBI): domain Eukaryota; kingdom Metazoa; phylum Arthropoda; class Insecta; order Hymenoptera; family Halictidae; genus Halictus; species Halictus rubicundus. Next base: position 17,040 of record NW_027489881.1, on the reverse strand, counting down.
TCAGCGTACGAATACACGATTCTTGTCAGAAACGGCGGTTTCGCGTAAAGAATCACCGATTCTGCGATAAACTAGTAGAAATCGTGTTTTCTGCCACAATTCGGTGATTTTCGATCATTTTCGTTCGTTTTCATGCAAACTAAGCGTTTCAGCGTGCGAATACACGATTCTTGTCAGAAACGGCGGTTTGGCGTAGAGAATCGCTGATTCTGCGATAAACTAGTCGAAATCGTGTTTTCTGCTACAATTCGGTGATTTTCGATCATTTTCGTTCGTTTTCATGCAAACTAAGCGTTTCAGCGTGCGAATACACGATTCGGGTCAGAAACTGCGCTATTGCGTAGAGAATAGCCGATTCTGCGATAAACTAGTCGAAATCGTGTTTTCTGCTACAATTCGGTGATTTTCGATCATTTTCGTTCGTTTTCATGCAAACTAAGCGTTTCAGCGTGCGAATACACGATTCTTGTCAGAAACGGCGGTTTGGCGTAGAGGATCGCTGATTCTGCGATAAACTAGTCGAAATCGTGTTTTCTGCTACAATTCGGTGATTTTCGATCATTTTCGTTCGTTTTCATGCAAACTAAGCGTTTCAGCGTGCGAATACACGATTCGGGTCAGAAACTGCGGTTTCGCCTAGAGAATCACCGATTCTGCGATAAACTAGTAGAAATCGTGTTTTCTGCCACAATTCGGTGATTTTCGATCATTTTCGTTCGTTTTCATGCAAACTAAGCGTTTCAGCGTGCGAATACACGATTCTTGTCAGAAACGGCGGTTTGGCGTAGAGGATCGCTGATTCTGCGATAAACTAGTCGAAATCGTGTTTGCTGCTACAATTCGGTGATTTTCGATCATTTTCGTTCGTTTTCATGCAAACTAAGCGTTTCAGCGTGCGAATACACGATTCTTGTCAGAAACGGCGGTTTGGCGTAGAGGATCGCTGATTCTGCGATAAACTAGTCGAAATCGTGTTTTCTGCTACAATTCGGTGATTTTCGATCATTTTCGTTCGTTTTCATGCAAACTAAGCGTTTCAGCGTGCGAATACACGATTCTTGTCAGAAACGGCGGTTTGGCGTAGAGGATCGCTGATTCTGCGATAAACTAGTAGAAATCGTGTTTTCTGCCACAATTTGGTGATTTTCGATCATTTTCGTTCGTTTTCATGCAAACTAAGCGTTTCAGCGTGCGAATACACGATTCTTGTCAGAAACGGCGGTTTGGCGTAGAGGATCGCTGATTCTGCGATAAACTAGTCGAAATCGTGTTTGCTGCTACAATTCGGTGATTTTCGATCATTTTCGTTCGTTTTCATGCAAACTAAGCGTTTCAGCGTGCGAATACACGATTCTTGTCAGAAACGGCGGTTTGGCGTAGAGGATCGCTGATTCTGCGATAAACTAGTCGAAATCGTGTTTTCTGCTACAATTCGGTGATTTTCGATCATTTTCGTTCGTTTTCATACAAACTAAGCGTTTCAGCGTGCTAATACATGATTCTGGTCAGAAACGGCCGTTTCGCGTAGAGAATCGCCGATTCTGCGATAAACTAGTCGAAATCGTGTTTTCTGCTACAATTCGGTGATTTTCGATCATTTTCCTTCGTTTTCATGCAAACTAAGCGTTTCAGCGTGCGAATACACGATTCTTGTCAGAAACGGCGGTTTCGCGTAGAGAATCGCCGATTCTGAGATAAACTAGTCGAAATCGTGTTTTCTGCTACAATTCGGTGATTTTCGATCATTTTCGTTCGTTTTCATGCAAACTAAGCGTTTCAGCGTGCGAATACACGATTCTTGTCAGAAACGGCGGTTTCGCGTAGAGAATCACCGATTCTGCGATAAACTAGTAGAAATCGTGTTTTCTGCCACAATTCGGTGATTTTCGATCATTTTCGTTCGTTTTCATGCAAACTAAGCGTTTCAGCGTGCGAATACACGATTCTTGCCAGAAACGGCGGTTTGGCGTAGAGAATCGCTGATTCTGCGATAAACTAGTCGAAATCGTGTTTTCTGCTACAATTCGGTGATTTTCGATCATTTTCGTTCGTTTTCATACAAACTAAGCGTTTCAGCGTGCGAATACATGATTCTGGTCAGAAACGGCCGTTTCGCGTAGAGAATCGCCGATTCTGCGATAAACTAGTAGAAATCGTGTTTTCTGCCACAATTCGGTGATTTTCGATCATTTTCGTTCGTTTTCATGTAAACTAAGAGTTTCAGCGTGCGAATACTCGATTCTTGTCAGAAACGGCGGTTTGGCGTAGAGGATCGCTGATTCTGCGATAAACTAGTCGAAATCGTGTTTTCTGCTACAATTCGGTGATTTTCGATCATTTTCGTTCGTTTTCATGCAAACTAAGCGTTTCAGCGTGCGAATACATGATTCTGGTCAGAAACGGCCGTTTCGCGTAGAGAATCGCCGATTCTGAGATAAACTAGTCGAAATCGTGTTTTCTGCTACAATTCGGTGATTTTCGATCATTTTCGTTCGTTTTCATACAAACTAAGCGTTTCAGCGTGCGAATACATGATTCTGGTCAGAAACGGCCGTTTCGCGTAGAGAATCGCGGATTCTGCGATAAACTAGTAGAAATCGTGTTTTCTGCTACAATTCGGTCATTTTCGATCATTCTCGTTCGTTTTCATGCAAACTAAGCGTTTCAGCGTGCGAATACACGATTCTTGTCAGAAACGGCGGTTTGGCGTAGAGAATCGCCGATTCTGAGATAAACTAGTCGAAATCGTGTTTTCTGCTACAATTCGGTGATTTTCGATCATTTTCGTTCGTTTTCATGCAAACTAAGCGTTTCAGCGTGCGAATACATGATTCTGGTCAGAAACGGCCGTTTCGCGTAGAGAATCGCCGATTCTGAGATAAACTAGTCGAAATCGTGTTTTCTGCTACAATTCGGTGATTTTCGATCATTTTCGTTCGTTTTCATGCAAACTAAGCGTTTCAGCGTGCGAATACACGAGTCTTGTCAGAAACGGCGGTTTCGCCTAGAGAATCACCGATTCTGCGATAAACTAGTAGAAATCGTGTTTTCTGCCACAATTCGGTGATTTTCGATCATTTTCGTTCGTTTTCATGCAAACTAAGCGTTTCAGCGTGCGAATACACGATTCTGGTCAGAAACGGCGGTTTCGCGTAGAGAATCACCGATTCTGCGATAAACTAGTAGAAATCGTGTTTTCTGCCACAATTCGGTGATTTTCGATCATTTTCGTTCGTTTTCATGCAAACTAAGCGTTTCAGCGTGCGAATACATGATTCTGGTCAGAAACGGCCGTCTCGCGTAGAGAATCGCCGATTCTGAGATAAACTAGTCGAAATCGTGTTTTCTGCTACAATTCGGTGATTTTCGATCATTTTCGTTCGTTTTCATACAAACTAAGCGTTTCAGCATGCGAATACAGGATTCTGGTCAGAAACGGCCGTTTCGCGTAGAGAATCGCCGATTCTGCGATAAACTAGTCGAAATCGTGTTTTCTGCTACAATTCGGTGATTTTCGATCATTTTCGTTCGTTTTCATGCAAACCAAGCGTTTCAGCGTGCGAATTCACGATTCGGGTCAGAAACTGCGGTTTTGCGTAGAGAATCGCCGATTCTGCGATAAACTAGTCGAAATCGTGTTTTCTGCTACAATTCGGTGATTTTCGATCATTTTCGTTCGTTTTCATGCAAAGTAAGAGTTTCATCGTGCGAATACACGATTCTGATCAGAAACGGCGGTTTCGCGTAGAGAATCGCTGATTCTGCGGTAAACTATTCGAAATCGTGTTTTCTGCTACAATTCGGTGATTTTCGATCATTTTCGTTCGGTTTCATGCGAACTAAGCGTTTCAGCGTGCCAATACACGATTCTGGTCAAAAACGGCGGTTTCGCGTAGAGAATCGCCGATTATGCGATAAACTAGTCGAAATCGTGTTTTCTGCTACAATTCGGTGATTTTCGATCATGTTCGTTCGTTTTCATGCAAATTAATCGTTTCAGCGTGCGAATACACGATTCTTGTCAGAAACGGCCGTTTGGCGTAGAGGATCGCTGATTCTGCGATAAACTAGTCGAAATCGTGTTTTCTGCTACAATTCGGTGATTTTCGATCATTTTCGTTCGTTTTCATACAAACTAAGCGTTTCAGCGTGCGAATACATGATTCTGGTCAGAAACGGCCGTTTCGCGTAGAGAATCGCCGATTCTGCGATAAACTAGTCGAAATCGTGTTTTCTGCTACAATTCGGTGATTTTCGATCATTTTCGTTCGTTTTCATACAAACTAAGCGTTTCAGCGTGCGAATACACGATTCTGGTCAGAAACGGCCGTTTCGCGTAGAGAATCGCCGATTCTGCGATAAACTAGTCGAAATCGTGTTTTCTGCTAAATTTGGTGATTTTCGATCAATTTCGTTCGTTTTCATGCAAACTAAGTGTTTCAGCGTGCGAATACACGATTCGGGTCAGAAACTGCGGTTTCGCGTAGAGAATCGCCGATTCTGCGATAAACTAGTAGAAATCGTGTTTTCTGCTAAATTCGGTGATTTTCGATCATTTTCGTTCGTTTTCATGCAAACTAAGCGTTTCAGCGTGCGAATACACGATTCTGGTCAGAAACGGCCGTTTCGCGTAGAGAATCGCCGATTCTGCGATAAACTAGTCGAAATCGTGTTTTCTGCTAAATTTGGTGATTTTCGATCATTTTCGTTCGTTTTCATGCAAACTAAGTGTTTCAGCGTGCGAATACACGATTCGGGTCAGAAACTGCGGTTTCGCGTAGAGAATCGCCGATTCTGCGATAAACTAGTCGAAATCGTGTTTTCTGCTAAATTTGGTGATTTTCGATCATTTTCGTTCGTTTTCATGCAAACTAAGTGTTTCAGCGTGCGAATACACGATTCGGGTCAGAAACTGCGGTTTCGCGTAGAGAATCGCCGATTCTGCGATGAACTAGTAGAAATCGTGTTTTCTGCTACAATTCGGTGATTTTCGATCATTTTCGTTCGTTTTCATGCAACTAAGCGTTTCAGCGTGCGAATACATGATTCTGGTCAGAAACGGCCGTTTCGCGTAGAGAATCGCCGATTCTGAGATAAACTAGTCGAAATCGTGTTTTCTGCTACAATTCGGTGATTTTCGATCATTTTCGTTCGTTTTCATGCAAACTAAGCGTTTCAGCGTGCGAATACATGATTCTGGTCAGAAACGGCCGTTTCGCGTAGAGAATCGCCGATTCTGAGATAAACTAGTCGAAATCGTGTTTTCTGCTACAATTCGGTGATTTTCGATCATTTTCGTTCGTTTTCATGCAAACTAAGCGTTTCAGCGTGCGAATACACGAGTCTTGTCAGAAACGGCGGTTTCGCCTAGAGAATCACCGATTCTGCGATAAACTAGTAGAAATCGTGTTTTCTGCCACAATTCGGTGATTTTCGATCATTTTCGTTCGTTTTCATGCAAACTAAGCGTTTCAGCGTGCGAATACACGATTCTGGTCAGAAACGGCGGTTTCGCGTAGAGAATCACCGATTCTGCGATAAACTAGTAGAAATCGTGTTTTCTGCCACAATTCGGTGATTTTCGATCATTTTCGTTCGTTTTCATGCAAACTAAGCGTTTCAGCGTGCGAATACACGATTCTTGTCAGAAACGGCGGTTTGGCGTAGAGAATCGCTGATTCTGCGATAAACTAGTCGAAATCGTGTTTTCTGCTACAATTCTGTGATTTTCGATCATTTTCGTTCGTTTTCATGCAAACTAAGCGTTTCAGCGTGCGAATACATGATTCTGGTCAGAAACGGCCGTTTCGCGTAGAGAATCGCCGATTCTGAGATAAACTAGTCGAAATCGTGTTTTCTGCTACAATTCGGTGATTTTCGATCATTTTCGTTCGTTTTCATACAAACTAAGCGTTTCAGCGTGCGAATACACGATTCTTGTCAGAAACGGCGGTTTCGCCTAGAGAATCACCGATTCTGCGATAAACTAGTAGAAATCGTGTTTTCTGCCACAATTCGGTGATTTTCGATCATTTTCGTTCGTTTTCATGCAAACTAAGCGTTTCAGCGTGCGAATACACGATTCTTGTCAGTGTCACGGGTCCCGCGTTTTCCGACCCGTCCGACGGACGAAAACCGGGGCCACGACGGGTTAGGCACGTTCGGCCGCGCGGAACGTGTTTCGCCCGGTGACAAACGGTATCCCGTAGGTTCGGCGTGTTCCCCGACGGAAGACTTTACCAGGTTCGGGACTCGAAACGGGCGCCAGACACTCGCAAGTGTCACACGAACAATTTCGAAGATTACGTGAGACGCTAATTATTCTGCCGAACCTACGAGAACCGCGCGAGGGCCTGAATAGCGGCAGCCTGGGCCAGGGTACTACGCGGAGGGAATGCGGGACGTTTCCCGCGGCGGAAAGGTTTCTCACGGAAGAAAGATAGACGAGAATGGGCTTCGACTTTACATTTATTAATCTTGCTGATTACAGAAGGCTGCCGGGGCGACCCGGCAGCGATGGAAACGAAGCCCGCGCGGTATTGTACAATGATTCGACAGTTGGACGGTCGCTCGCGCTTATTTCTCCCGAGTCTACTCTCCTACGCGTCGAACCCGATCGTAGGCGCGATGTACGGCAGCTACGAGTGGCAATTAGCCGGTCGAGAAGCGACCGGGTTCCGATGGTATACGCGACAGCAATTTGAAATGACTGTGGCCGTCGGAATTAGCCGGAAACTGCGATACGGTTTTCGTCGCGTCGTCCCACCGTGGGACGTCCCCAGATTGGATTCGCCAAAAATCGGTAACGATACGGGCCCCCCGTCCGTTCACCGACCGACGGCCTCACCCCCTTCTCGATTCTAATCTGATCGCGATTCACGGCGGGCGAGGTTACGTCTTAAATTCGACTCGAAGTCCGGCCGATTCGCAAAAACGCTACCGAGCCAACGCGAAAATTATAATGGTGCGGAAAAACCTGGTCGGCACTTACCACGCGGCACGTGGCGTCCTAGTCGCTTCGCTCTCTCTTAACGGCAGCTCGGGGCTCCCTAGCGACTTATTTCTCCGGAATTCGGCAGCTCTCTCAATATCTACCCTCGGCAGCGGTGATGATGTTCGAAAAGAAATACTACGTAATTTACGCACTGGTAAAGGTGACTAACCCGGACTAGATTCGGCAGCACAGTGACCTACTTCGCGAAGACTCGCCAACGCGGAAGCGAGGCGTCCCCCACTATCCTACTCTTCCCTGCTCCCGCGCGACGCTCTAACCTATCGCTAGCTCTCGCGCGTCAGGGCCGCGTCCGGCGGTACAGGGCCCTCGGCTACGGATCTTTCGGCTAACGCTTTCTTGGTGACGCGCGTTGATTGGCCGCTTCCCTTGGAGACAGACCGCTTGCCATTCCCTCGACGGGTGCGTGTAGCTTTTCGGGACGAGGCGGCGACGATGTCGAGAAGATGTATGCCTCAGACCCGTAATCCCTCGGCGGCGCCTCCGGGTTGGTAGGCCCGGGCTCGGTGTCCTTCTCGTTGGCTTTATGCAGGGCGTCCTCCGTAGCCGTCCCCTGCACAGTTTCCCTCCGGATTTTCCGCGTTCCTGTGAGCTGGGAAAAGGATACGGGTCCCCCTGGGACCCGGCCACGGTCCTGCAACTTCGTGTCGCGCCAAGTGGCGCGGCATTCAAACCGCGTCAATATCCGATCTGGGTTCTCGGACGCTCCCAGGGAGATCGATCACGACCACCGTTAACGCGGTGGTGCTGCCAAAGGGCGGCCCGGTCTTTCGATCTCCGATCTGAGGGACGTGGACAATTTTGCCACGTCACAACTCCTCCCCCCCCGGGGAAGACCGGGCCATACCGGTGGCAGCCACCGACCAGGCTTCCGCAGGCTCGGCAGCGCAATCTCAATCTGGGAGTGTCCGCTGGTTCACGCTAAAACAAAATGAATCGTCACAGACAAATACCCATCACCAATACTATCTACGACAAATACTTACGAAACCGATCACAAAGAGTCGGGCGAGACTCCCGCTTCCGGCCGGCACCAACTTACACCTATTCGCGAGTGCTTTAGTCGCGCGCAGAGGGAGTTCGAGGGGTTGGGTACGGTAACGCGAAATAGATAGCCGGTTCCTTTCCTTACGGCCTTTTTCGTTCCTTACTTTTCGCGGCACTTCGCATCCTCGGCATTCTTATCTCCCTTCATCCTACGGCAACTCAACTTAATATACGAGCCTATTGGCGACGATAACGAACTTATCACTTCAATAAAAGAATTTTCCTTTCGGCATCCATATAAGTCTTTACCAGGCACTGTTCTGCCTGCCCGTCGAACTTGGGGCCGCGGTTGGGGCGGGCGAGGCGGTCGGTTCGGCATCGTTCCTACGCGTTCTTCTTAGGGCCACTAAGCTTGGTGACCCCAGAGGTGGTCAGGTCCACCCGCCTTCCAATCCTGTCCGCCTTTCGGACACATCTTGATGGTATTTCCTAGGCGGCCGCAGCGAAACAGTCCGGCTCGTACCGTAGCGTGGCTTATGGTCGCGGGCTCCGCACCTCCAACACCCGTTCTGGCGGTTCCGTGGCTCCGGGGTGATCGGTCGCTGTACGGCAACGGGTGGAGGGGCCACTTTCGGCAACGTCCCGACCGTGGCTTCTCTTCGGGGTTCCCGGGAGTACGTGTAAGCGGCCGACTCCCAACGTGGCTCTACTCGGGCCTTTCGGCGCTGGTCCGTCGCCTCCTCTGCCTGGCGTCGACGGAAACTCACTAGCCCGATCCAGGGTTCCTCCTCAACGGCCTGGAGGGCCCGGCTGCTGCCTCCCCCAGAGGCTGGACGGGGTCGTAAGCGACTGGTATGTCTGTTTGCCCGACCTGGTGGCGACTAGCACCGCGGGGTCCAGAACTTCTGGGGGCCGCTCGTGTATTGGGGAAGCGACACGGCATTTCGCGCTGATTTGCGACTGGCCCTTCCCCTGGCGGGGTGGCCACCTCCTGTTGGCTCGGAGAACCGTCCAGCGGCAGGTCCTCTATGCGATTGTCGATGGTGTCGTTTAGTCCCCCGGTTGTGGGGTCCGGCAGCTGGTCCGATTCCGGGCGCTCGTCGGCGGACTCATACGCGATGGCAGAGCTTTGTCGTTCATATGACGAAGGGAACGCTTTTCAGGTCACTTATGTGGAGATCTTTGCCCAAATCCTTGCTTGCTTCCATGGCTACTCGATACCCTACCGGCGAGATCTTTTTCGTTGCAATCACGGGCCCTACATACTTCGGCACTAATTTCGCCGCACCATGCTGCGCTGCCGTCGATAGGACGCGTTGCCGTTTTAAAACCCGATCCCCTTTCCTCGAACTCCCGATCGCGGTGTCGCAAATTGCAGTGACGCGACTAACGGTTGTACGCGTCTGCTAAATTTTCTATTACCCAGCTCCTTAGCCTCGGCAGCTGGGCAACCCGCTCTGTCCACTTCGTTGTGGGTCCTACCTCGAAGTCTATAGGCGGTTCCGCATTCGCTCGCACGCATTTGGCCGGTCGCGGTTCTCGCCCGAAATTTAAAAAGGCTGGGGAAGCCTGTAATACCGAGTGTCGTGCTGTTGTCGGTCGATAGCACGTCCGGGGTTCCCCATCGGGAGAAACTAACCCCTTACGAACCTCGGCAACTTTCGGACGGGCCGCACGTTGTAGCGGGGCGCACTCAATCCATTTTGTGAACAGATCTTATATCACGAGGAGGTACGCGTGACCGGACCTGCTAGGAGGGAACGGGCCCATAATGTCGGCAGCTACCACTGACCACGGCGTGTCGATACGGCGCCGACCCATCAATCCGGAAGGGAGTGTCTGCTCCACTTTCGTGAGTTGACCGGTAGTACAGCGTCTTACGTATTCTACCGCAGTACGATACATGCCGGGCCAGTAGCAGCGAATCGCGATTCGCTAAGAGGTCTCATCAATGCCCCGGTGTCCCGCTTGCGGGCTGTCATGCGCCTCCTGCAGGATCTCGGTTCTTCGGCAAAATAACTCCCCGCTATGGATGGACCAGTCTTTAAATTTGTCAGGGTTTTTCTCGACCTCCGCGAATTTTCCCTCGTACCAACTCGCGCGTACTACGGCAGCTATTTGAGTTTCCCCCCCAATGGCACCCCCCCCTCAAAAACGCGCGAGAGGGCGTCCGGCACCTTATTTAATGCGCCCTGCCTGTAAACAACCTGAAAATCGTATTCCAGTAGTTGTAGGGCCCAACGCGCTAATCTTCCTGACGGGTTCTGTAATTTTCTTAACCATCGCAAACTATTATGATCTGTTATTACGGTGAATTTATAACCCTCTAAATATGCGCGAAATTTTTGTACCGCCCAAACTATCGCTAGACATTCTAATTCCGTCGCGGAATATTTTCTCTCCGGCAGCGTGAGAGACCTACTGGCGAACGCGATTACTTTTTCGACTCCCTCGACCTCCTGTGTTAATACGGCGCCTAATCCTACCGTGCTCGCATCCGTCTGCAAGGTGAACGGGAGTTCGAAATCAGGGCACGAAAGGGTTGGTGCCGTTGCGATCGTATCCCTTAGGGTCTCGAAGGCGGTTTGTTGTCCGTCCTCCCATTCCCATACCCGATCTTTCCGCAGTAAGCTGTTCAGCGGTTCGGCAAGTGTTGCGAATCTCGGAATGAATCTCCTATACCAGGATGCCATTCCCAGAAATCGCCGCACCTGTTTCACGTTTCTCGGGGGAGGGTACGTCAAGATTGGTTTTATCTTGTCGGCATCCACCTTTAGCCCCTCGTGACTGACCACGAATCCTAAATAGCGGACTTGCTGGCGACAAAATTCGCATTTTTCGGGATTGATTATTAATCCGGCAGCTTTGATACGTTTCAGTACGCGGTCTAGCCATTCTAGATGTTCGTCGAATGTTTTCGTGACAATAATTATGTCGTCTAAATATGCGAACGCGTGGGGTTCCATCTCTGGCCCTATTAAACGATCTAGTAAACGTTGTAAGGTGGCCGGTGCTCCCGTGAGCCCGTACGGCATGCGGCGGAAATGAAACAATCCTTTTCCCGGTACCGTGAACGCCGTGATTTCGCGACTTCCCGGTTCTATCGGAATTTGGTACTACGCCTAGCTGAGGACTAGAGTCGAAATGCCTTTCGCAGCTCGCAGCTTGTCTAGTATTTGCGTCGTGAGTGGTAGTGGGTACGCGTCTTTCCTAAACTTTGTTTCTCCGTATCGCTTAATTTTTCAACCCTCGGCATACGGTCGCGTGGGGGTGTCTCTGAACGGAAACGTTTTCTCCGGCCGCTTCGCCAAGTGCCGTATTGCCCGATGGTATTCTGCGACAATTCCTAATGACGATATTACCTCTGTTCTTAATAATATCGAAGTTTCTAGGAAAGGCCATTAATACCCGGTGTTTATGTTTTGGTTACCTCGCTCGGGCGAGGCGACCTCGGCCGATGGCCTTGCCGCGGTACGCGTACGAACAATAGGTCCCTTGTCCCAATCGGCAACAGAAAAACTATCTCTAAATTCCTCGCTAATGTGTCGGGTGTGTTCGCGTGTTTCGAAATTCTATCCCGGCAGCACGAATTTATTTTTCGCTACGCGCAGCTTTCCCCAGCAATTTTTACAACGTTAATTATAATTTGTCGCTAATTCTGTGTTCTTTCGCTAATTGTTTTCGTTATTTTCGCGAGATTATTTCGCCAATTTCTCGTTTCGCGTTCGCGAATCGCAAATACAACGACTTACAAAGACGGCACGTTTTTCTCGACGGCACAAAGTCTACGAGGCGTTCTTCCGAACGTCCCTTCCATCACCGTAAATTACGTACATATATTATGCCCTGACACATTAAATATACAATACATCATACAATCATATCGAACATTGTAATTCCATAATACTCATAATGGCATAAACCAGAAAATCATTTAAAACATCATTATACCGAACATATTCAATTGATCATCGTAAAAAAAATAATTCCATTTCATTTATCATCATCATATTCTCCACTTCATCAAGTATTTTTATTCTATTTCCATTTAGTGGCCGAATTATTGAGTGTATTTTCAATTTAGCATTTTCCGAAATATTTACTTTAATAAATAGTGGGTTGACATGTATTTGTGGACGTTACAGAATAAATTACGGGACATAGAAATAAATACGGAGGTAATAAATTTTCTACTGAAAACAACAAAATGAAATTAGGAGATCAGCAAATAAATATTGAAGTCACAAACTTAATAGGGGTTTAACAAAATAAATAAGGAAGTAACAAACTAAATAGGGGGTTAATAAAATTAATGAAGTATGTACAAAATAAGTAAGGGATTAACAAAATAAATACGGGATAATGGAATAAATACGTAATCAACAAATTAAAATCAAAACATAACGTAATAAATTATTGGCTAACAAAATATAACGAAAACGTAACGGAATAAATTAGGAAATCACAAAATAAATTAAGAGATAACGGAATAAATTACGACGTAATGAAATAACGAATAAATATATGAATTTTTGTATAATTAACTCGGCAGCTACTTGAATCAACTTGTACTATTCTTTCCTTTTTTTTTTCAAATCTATACTTGATTTCGTGGAGTTTTACATCTTTCATGAAATGTTACTTGAAATCTTTCGTGCATTCATAAATCATCCTTGTAAATAGGCTTTCATGATTAGTATATCATCATTGATAGAGTTGCAAAAATAGTATGTCATCAAAATAACATTTCATCAACAATATCATACGGAAATAACATTTCATCAATAATATCACACGGAAATAACATTTCATCAATAATATCACAGCATGTCACAATAAATTGCATTTCATAAATAATATAACATCATAAAATTATCATTTTACATAAATTCGTTAACGTTGGCTCGTCTTTTAGCGTTTCTTTATTCGTTCGCGAAACGGGTATTTGTCTTCGCGACGCGACGGCACCGATCGCGTTCCGACTTTATTTCCGGCCACACGATAGAATTTTCGTGAGAGTCCCGCACTTTCCGCGCATCTCTTTTCGATGGAAAAGCCCTAGGACAGATTACTTTTCCGCGAGATATCCGGATGTTCGGGCGCCAATTTGTCACGGGTCCCGCGTTTTCCGACCCGTCCGACGGACGAAAACCGGGGCCACGACGGGTTAGGCACGTTCGGCCGCGCGGAACGTGTTTCGCCCGGTGACAAACGGTATCCCGTAGGTTCGGTGTGTTCCCCGACGGAAGACTTTACCAGGTTCGGGACTCGAAACGGGCGCCAGACACTCGCAAGTGTCACACGAACAATTTCGAAGATTACGCGAGACGCTAATTATTCTGCCGAACCTACGAGAACCGCGCGAGGGCCTGAATAGCGGCAGCCTGGGCCAGGGTACTACGCGGAGGGAATGCGGGACGTTTCCCGCGGCGGAAAGGTTTCTCACGGAAGAAAGATAGACGAGAATGGGCTTCGACTTTACATTTATTAATCTTGCTGATTACAGAAGGCTGCCGGGGCGACCCGGCAGCGATGGAAACGAAGCCCGCGCGGTATTGTACAATGATTCGACAGTTGGACGGTCGCTCGCGCTTATTTCTCCCGAGTCTACTCTCCTACGCGTCGAACCCGATCGTAGGCGCGATGTACGGCAGCTACGAGTGGCAATTAGCCGGTCGAGAAGCGACCGGGTTCCGATGGTATACGCGGCAGCAATTTGAAATGACTGTGGCCGTCGGAATTAGCCGGAAACTGCGATACGGTTTTCGTCGCGTCGTCCCACCGTGGGACGTGCCCAGATTGGATTCGCCAAAAATCGGTAACGATACGGGCCCCCCGTCCGTTCACCGACCGACGGCCTCACCCCCTTCTCGATTCTAATCTGATCGCGATTCACGGCGGGCGAGGTTACGTCTTAAATTCGACTCAAAGTCCGGCCGATTCGCAAAAACGCTACCGAGCCAACGCGAAAATTATAATGGTGCGGAAAAACCTGGTCGGCACTTACCACGCGGCACGTGGCTTCCTAGTCGCTTCGCTCTCTCTTAACGGCAGCTCGGGGCTCCCTAGCGACTTATTTCTCCGGAATTCGGCAGCTCTCTCAATATCTACCCTCGGCAGCGGTGATGATGTTCGAAAAGAAATACTATGTAATTTACGCACTGGTAAAGGTGACTAACCCGGACTAGATTCGGCAGCACAGTGACCTACTTCGCGAAGACTCGCCAACGCGGAAGCGAGGCGTCCCCCACTATCCTACTCTTCCCTGCTCCCGCGCGACGCTCTAACCTATCGCTAGCTCTCGCGCGTCAGGGCCGCGTCCGGCGGTACAGGGCCCTCGGCTACGGATCTTTCGGCTAACGCTTTCTTGGTGACGCGCGTTGATTGGCCGCTTCCCTTGGAGACAGACCGCTTGCCATTCCCTCGACGGGTGCGTGTAGCTTTTCGGGACGAGGCGGCGACGATGTCGAGAAGATGTATGCCTCAGACCCGTAATCCCTCGGCGGCGCCTCCGGGTTGGTAGGCCCGGGCTCGGTGTCCTTCTCGTTGGCTTTATGCAGGGCGTCCTCCGTAGCCGTCCCCTGCACAGTTTCCCTCCGGATTTTCCGCGTTCCTGTGAGCTGGGAAAAGGATACGGGTCCCCCTGGGACCCGGCCACGGTCCTGCAACTTCGTGTCGCGCCAAGTGGCGCGGCATTCAAACCGCGTCAATATCCGATCTGGGTTCTCGGACGCTCCCAGGGAGATCGATCACGACCACCGTTAACGCGGTGGTGCTGCCAAAGGGCGGCCCGGTCTTTCGATCTCCGATCTGAGGGACGTGGACAATTTTGCCACGTCACATCAGAAACGGCGGTTTGGCGTAGAGAATCGCTGATTCTGCGATAAACTAGTCGAAATCGTGTTTTCTGCTACAATTCGGTGATTTTCGATCATTTTCGTTCGTTTTCATACAAACTAAGCGTTTCAGCGTGCGAATACACGATTCTTGTCAGAACCGGCGGTTTGGCGTAGAGAATCGCTGATTCTGCGATAAACTAGTCGAAATCGTGTTTTCTGCTACAATTCGGTGATTTTCGATCATTTTCGTTCGTTTTCATACAAACTAAGCGTTTCAGCGTGCGAATACACGATTCTGGTCAGAAACTGCGGTTTCGCGTTGAGAATCGCTGATTCTGCGGTAAACTATTCGAAATCGTGTTTTCTGCTACAGTTCGGTGATTTTCGATCATTTTCGTTCGGTTTCATGCGAACTAAGCGTTTCAGCGTGCCAATACACGATTCTGGTCAAAAACGGCGGTTTCGCGTAGAGAATCGCCGATTCTGCGATAAACTAGTCGAAATCGTGTTTTCTGCTACAATTCGGTGATTTTCGATCATGTTCGTTCGTTTTCATGCAAATTAAGCGTTTCAGCGTGCGAATACACGATTCTTGTCAGAAACGGCCGTTTGGCGTAGAGGATCGCTGATTCTGCGATAAACTAGTCGAAATCGTGTTTTCTGCTACAATTCGTTGATTTTCGATCATTTTCGTTCGTTTTCATACAAACTAAGCGTTTCAGCGTGCTAATACATGATTCTGTTCAGAAACGGCGGTTTGGCGTAGAGAATCGCTGATTCTGCGATAAACTAGTCGAAATCGTGTTTTCTGCTACAATTCGGTGATTTTCGATCATTTTCGTTCGTTTTCATACAAACTAAGCGTTTCAGCGTGCGAATACATGATTCTGGTCAGAAACGGCCGTTTCGCGTAGAGAATCGCCGATTCTGCGATAAACTAGTCGAAATCGTGTTTTCTCCTACAATTCGGTGATTTTCGATCATTTTCGTTCGTTTTCATACAAACTAAGCGTTTCAGCGTGCGAATACACGATTCTGGTCAGAAACGGCCGTTTCGCGTAGAGAATCGCCGATTCTGCGATAAACTAGTCGAAATCGTGTTTTCTGCTAAATTCGGTGATTTTCGATCATTTTCGTTCGTTTTCATGCAAACTAAGTGTTTCAGCGTGCGAATACACGATTCGGGTCAGAAACTGCGGTTTCGCGTAGAGAATCGCCGATTCTGCGATAAACTAGTAGAAATCGTGTTTTCTGCTACAATTCGGTGATTTTCGATCATTTTCGTTCGTTTTCATACAAACTAAGCGTTTCAGCGTGCTAATACATGATTCTGGTCAGAAACGGCGGTTTGGCGTAGAGAATCGCTGATTCTGCGATAAACTAGTCGAACTCGTGTTTTCTGCTAAATTCGGTGATTTTCGATCATTTTCGTTCGTTTTCATGCAAACTAAGCGTTTCAGCGTGCGAATACACGATTCTTGTCAGAAACGGCGGTTTCGCCTAGAGAATCACCGATTCTGCGATAAACTAGTAGAAATCGTGTTTTCTGCCACAATTCGGTGATTTTCGATCATTTTCGTTCGTTTTCATGCAAACTAAGCGTTTCAGCGTGCGAATACACGATTCTTGTCAGAAACGGCGGTTTGGCGTAGAGAATCGCTGATTCTGCGATAAACTAGTCGAAATCGTGTTTTCTGCTGCAATTCGGTGATTTTCGATCATTTTCGTTCGTTTTCATACAAACTAAGCGTTTCAGCGTGCGAATACACGATTCTGGTCAGAAACGGCCGTTTCGCGTAGAGAATCGCCGATTCTGCGATAAACTAGTCGAAATCGTGTTTTCTGCTAAATTCGGTGATTTTCGATCATTTTCGTTCGTTTTCATGCAAACTAAGCGTTTCAGCGTGCGAATACATGATTCTTGTCAGAAACGGCGGTTTCGCCTAGAGAATCACCGATTCTGCGATAAACTAGTAGAAATCGTGTTTTCTGCCACAATTCGGTGATTTTCGATCATTTTCGTTCGTTTTCATGCAAACTAAGCGTTTCAGCGTGCGAATACACGATTCTTGTCAGAAACGGCGGTTTCGCGTAGAGAATCACCGATTCTGCGATAAACTAGTAGAAATCGTGTTTTCTGCTACAATTCGGTGATTTTCGATCATTTTCGTTCGTTTTCATGCAAACTAAGCGTTTCAGCGT